>NC_052518.1:56898721-56970384 GCF_014356525.2 Nilaparvata lugens | reverse complement strand
AGAAGTCAAGTGCATGGCATTTCTCCTTCTATTCCGGACTGAATGGAATTTTGAACATATACAGAATCATTCCTGATCAGGAACTAACTTTGAACAAACACAGTTTCCACGAAAAAAAATCCAAAGTTTATTACCAGTTAATGGTATCCTCTTCGGATTTCTTGAATAATCAACCACAAAATTCAAGTGCATGGCATTTCTTCTGTTTTTCTGGACGGAATGCAATGTTGAACATATATAGAATCATTTCTGATCAGGATAGAATCTTGTACAAGCAAAGCTTCCACGAAAAAAAAATCCAAAGTTTATTACCAGTTATAGGTATCCTCTTGGGAATTCTTGAATAATCAACCACAAAAGTCAAGTTCATGGCATTTCTTCTGTTATTCTGGACTGATCGCAATGTTGAACATATATAGAATCATTCCTGATCAGGATTGAATTTTGTACAAGCACAGTTTCCACGAAATAAAATTCCAAAGTTTATTACCAGTTATAAGTATCCTCTTGGGAATTCTTGAATAATCAACCACAAAGGTCAAGTGCATGGATTCTCCCTGATATTCTGGACAGGATGCAATGTTCAGCATATATAGAATCATTCCTGATCAGGAATGAATCTTGTACAAGCACAGTTTTCACGAAAAAAAATTCCAAAGTCTAATACCAGTTATAGGTATCCTCTTGGGATTTCTTGAATAATCAAACACAAAAGTCAAGTGCATGGGATTTCTTCTTTCATTCTGGACTGAATGCAATGTTGAACATACATAGAATCATTCCTGAACAGGAATGGATTTAGTACAAGCACAGTTTGCACGAAAAAAAATTCCAAATTTTATTACCAGTTATACGTATCCTCTTGGGAATTCTTGAATAATCAACCACAAAAGTCAAGTGCAATGCATTTCTCCTGTGATTCTGAATCGTATGCAATGTTGAACATATATAGAATCATTCCTGACCAAGATTGAATTTTGTACAAGCACAGTTTCCACAAAAAAAATCCAAAGTTTATTACCAGTTATAGGTATTCTCTTGGGAATTCTTGAAAAATCAACCACAAAAGTCATGTGCATGGCATTTCTCCTGTTATTCTGGACTGAATGCAATGTTTAACATACATAGAATCATTCCTGATCAGGAATGGATTTAGTAGAAGCACAGTTTCCACAGAAAAAAAATTCCAATGTTTATTGTACAATGAATTTTGTACAAGCAAAGCTTCCACGAAAAAAAAATCCAAAGTTTATTACCAGTTATAGGTATCCTCTTGGGAATTCTTGAATAATCAACCACAAAAGTCAAGTTCATGGCATTTCTTTTGTTATTCTGGACTGATTGCAATGTTGAACATATATAGGATCATTCCTGATCAGGATTGAATTTTGTACAAGCACATTTTCCACGAAATAAAATTCTAAAGTTTATCACCAGTTATAGGTATCCTCTTGGGAATTCTTGAATAATCAACCACAAAGGTCAAGTGCATGGCATTCCTCCTGATATTCTGGACAGAATACAATGTTCAGCATATATAGAATCATTCCTGATCGGAAATGAATTTTGTACAAGCACAGTTTTCACGAAAAAAAATTCCAAAGTTTATTACCAGTTATAAGTATCCTCTTGGGAATTCTTGAATAATCAACCACAAAGGTCAAGTGCATGGATTCTCCCTGATATTCTGGACAGAATGCAATGTTCAGCATATATAGAATCATTCCTGATCAGGAATGATACTTGTTCAAGCACAGTTTTCACGAAAAAAAATTCTAAAGTTTGATACCAGTTATGGGTAACCTCTTGGGAATTCTTGAATAATCAACCACAAAAGTCACATGCATGCCATTTCTTCTGTTATTCTGGACTAAATGCGATGTTGAGCATGTAAAGAATCATTCCCGATCAAGGATGAATAATGTACAAGCAATGTTTTCACATAAAAAAATTCCAAAGTATATTATCAGTTTTAGGTATCCTCTTGGGAATTCTAGATTATTCAACCACAAAAGTCGGGTGCATGAAATTTCTTCTGTTATTTCAGACTAAATGCAATGTTGAACATATATAGAATCATCACTGATAAGAAATGAATTTGTACAAGCACAGTTTTCACGAAAAAAAAATCCAAAGTTTAATACCAGTTAAAGGTATCCTTTTGGGAATTCTTGAATAATCAAACACAGAAGTCAAGTGCATGGCATTTCTCCTTCTATTCTGGACTGAATGGAATCTTGAACATATATAGAATCATTCCTGATCAGGTACAAACTTTGAACAAACACAGTTTCCACGAAAAAAAATCCAAAGTTTATTACCAGTTAAAGGTATCCTCTTCGGATTTCTTGAATATTCAACCACAAAAGTCGAGTACATGGCATTTCTTCCGTTTTTCTGGACAGAATGCAATGTTGAACATATATAGAATCATTACTGATCAGGATAGAATTTTGTACAAGCAAAGTTTCCACGAAAAAAAATACCAAAGTTTATTAACAGTTATAGGTATCCTCTTGGGATTCTTGGATAATCAACACAAAAGTCAAGTGCATGGCATTTCTTTCGTTATTCTGGACTGAATGCAATGTTGAACATATATAGAATCATTCTGATCAGGAATGAATTTTGTACAAGCACAGTTTCCACGAGAAAAAAATTCAAAGTTTATTAACAGTTATAGGTATCCTCTTGGGAATTCTTGAATAATAAACCACAAAAGTCAGGTGCATGGCATTTTTCCTCTGATTCTAAATTGAATGCATTGTTGAACAAATATAGAATCATTCCTGATCAGGATTGAATTTTGTACAAGCACAGTTTTCACGAAAAAAGATTCCAGAGTCTAATACCAGTTATAGGTATCCTCTTGGGATTCCTTGGATAATCAAACACAAGAGTCAAGTGCATGGCATTTCTACTGTTATTCTGGAATAAATGCAATGTTTAACATATATAGGATCATTCCTGATCAGGAATGAATTTTGTACAAGCACAGTTTCCACGAGAAAAAAATTCCAAAGTTTATTACCAGTTATAGGTATCCTTTTAGGAATTCTTGAATAATCAACTACAAAAGTCAAGTACATGGCATTTCTTCTGTGTTAATGGATTTAATGCATTGCTGAACATATATAGTATAATTTCAAATTCTCAATGGATTTTGTACAATAAAAAGTTCACTAGAAAAAGTTCCAAAGTTTATTACCAGTTATAGGTATCCTCTTGGGAATTCTTGAATAATCAACCACAAAAGTCAAGTGCATGGCATTTCTCCTGTGATTCTGGATTTGATGCAATGATGAACATGTATAGTAGAATTCCTGATTTTGAATGGATTTTGTACAACACAGTTCTCACAAAAAACGATTCCAAAGTTTAATATCAGTTATAAGTATCTTCTTGGATTTCTTGAATAATCAACCACAAAGGTCAAGTGCATGGCATTTCTCCTGTAATTCTTGATTAGATGCAATGTTGAACATATATTGAATCATTCCTGAACAGGAATGAACTTTGTACAAGCACAGTTTTCACAAAAAAAAATCCAAAGTTTATTACAAGTTATAGGTATCCTCTTGCAATTCTTGAATAATCAACCCCAAAAGTCAAGTGCATGGCATTTCTCCAGTTATCCTGGATTGAATGCAATGTTGAACATATGTTAGATCATTTCTGATTTTGAATGAATTCTGTTCAAACACAGTTTTCACTAAAAAAAATTCCAAAGTTTAATACCAGTTATGGGTACCCTCTTGGCGATTCTTGAATAATCAACCACAAAAGTCACGTGCATGCCATTTCTTCTGTTATTCTGTACTGAATGCAATGTTGAGCATATAGAGAATCATTCCTGATCAAGGATGAATTATGTACAATCAATGTTTTCACGAAAAAAAATTCCAAAGTATATTATCAGTTATAGGTATCCTCTTGGGAATTCTTGATTATTCAACCACAAAAGTCGGGTGCATGAAATTTCTTCTTTTATTCCAGACTAAATGCAATGTTTGAACATATATAGAATCATCACTGATAAGAAATGAATTTGTACAAGCACAGTTTTCACGAAAAAAAAATTCTAAAGTCTAATACCAGTTATAGGTATCCTCTTGGGATTTCTTGAATAATCAAACACAGAAGTCAAGTGCATGGCATTTTTCCTTCTATTCTGGACTGAATGGAATTTTGAACATATACAGAATCATTCCTGATCAGGAACTAACTTTGAACAAACACAGTTTCCACGAAAAAAAATCCAAAGTTTATTACCAGTTATAGGTATCCTCTTCGGATTTCTTGAATATTCAACCACAAAAGTCGAGTGCATGGCATTTCTTCCGTTTTTCTGGACAGAATGCAATGTTGAACATAAATAGAATCATCTCTGATCAGGATAAAAATTTTGTACAAGCAAAGTTTCCACGAAAAAAAAATCCAAAGTTTATTACCAGTTATAGGTATCCTCTTGGGAATTCTTGGATAATCAGACAAAAAAGTCAAGTGCATGGCATTTCTTTCATTATTCTGGACTGAATGCAATGTTGAACATATATAGAATCATTCCTTATCAGGAATGAATTTTGTACAAGCACAGTTTCCACGAGAAAAAAACTTCAAAGTTTATTAACAGTTATAGGTATCCTCTTGGGAATTCTTGAATAATAAACCACAAAATTCAGGTGCATGGCATTTTTTCTCTGATTCTGAATTGAATGCATTGTTGAACAAATATAGAATCATTCCTGATCAGGATTGAATTTTGTACAAGCACAGTTTTCACGAAAAAAGATTCCAGAGTCTAATACCAGTTATAGGTATCCTCTTGGGATTTCTTGGATAATCAAACACAAAAGTCAAGTGCATGGCATTTCTTCTGTTATTCTGGACTAAATTCGATGTTAAACATATATAGAATCATTCCTGATCAGGAATTAATTTTGTACAAGCACAGTTTCCACGAGAAAAAAATTCCAAAGTTTATTACCAGTTATAGGTATCCTTTTGGGAATTCTTGAATAATCAACTACAAAAGTCAAGTACATGGCATTTCTTCTGTGTTAATGGATTTAATGCATTGCTGAACATATATAGTATAATTTCTAATTCTCAATGGATTTTGTACAAGAAAAAGTTCACTAGAAAAAGTTCCAAAGTTTATTACCAGTTATAGGTATCCTCTAGGGGATTCTTGAATAATCAACCACAAAAGTCAAGTGCATGGCATTTCTTTTGTTATTCTGGACTAAATGCAATGTTGAACATATATAGAATCATTCCTGATCAGGAATGAATTTTGTACAAGCACAGTTTTCATGAAAAAAATTCCAAAGTCTAATACCAGTTGAAGGTATCCTCTTGGGAATTCTTGAATAATCAAACACAAAAGTCAAGTGCATGGCATTTCTTTTGTTATTCTGGACTGGATGCAATGTTGAACATATATGAAATCATTCCTGATCAGGAATGGATTTCGTACAAGCACAGTTTCCACGGAAAAAAAATTCAAAGTTTATTACCAGTTATAGGTATCCTCTCGGGAATTCTTGAATAATCAACCACAAAAGTCAAGTGCATGGCGTTTCTCTCGTTATTCTGGACTGATTGCAATGTTGAACATATATAGAACCATTCCTGATCAGGATCGAATTTTGTACAAGCACAGTTTTCACAGAAAAAATTCCAAAGTTTATTACCAGTTATAGTTATCCTCTTGAGATTTCTTGAATAATCAACCACAAAAGTCAAGTACATGGCATTTCTCCAGTGATAATGGATTAAATGCATTGCTGAACATAGATAGTATCATTTCTGATTTTGAATGGATCTTGTACAAGGATAGTTTCCACGAGGAAAAATCCAAAGTTTTTTACCAATTATAGGTATCCTCTTCGGATTTCTTGAATAATCAACCACAAAAGTCAAGTGCATGGCATTTCTTCCGTTATTCTGGATGGAATGCAATGTTGAACATATAGAGAATCATTCCTGATCAGGAATGGATTCAGTACAAGCACAGTTCCACGGAAAAAAATTCAGAAGTTTATTACCAGTTATACGTATCCTCTTGGAAATTCTTGAATAATCAACCACAAAAGTCGAGTTCATGACATTTCTCCTGTTATTTCAGACTGAATGCAATCTTGAACAAATATAGAATCATTCCTGATCAGTAACGAACTTTAAACAAACACAGTTTCCACCAAAAAAAAATTTCAAATTTTATTACAAGTTATAGGTATCCTCTTGGGAATTCTTGAATAATCAACCACAAAAGTCAAGTGCATGGCATTTCTATCTCGATTCTGGATTGAATGCAATGTTGAACATATATAGAATCATTCCAGATCGGGAATGAACTTTGTACAAGCACAGTTTTCACAAAGAAAAAATCCAAATTTTATTACCAGTTATAGTTATCCTCTTGAGAATTCTTGAATAATCAACCACAAGAGTCAAGTACATGGCATTTCTCTCGTTATTCTAGACTGATTGCAATGTTGAACATATATAGAATCATTCCTGATCAGGATTAAATTTTGTACAAGCACAGTTTCCACGAAAAAAAATTCCAAAGTTTATCACCAGTTATTGGTATCCTCTTGGGAATTCTTGAATAATCAACCACAAAAGTCAAGTGCATGGCATTTCTTCCGTTATTCTGGACAGAATGCAATGTTGAACATATAGAGAATCATTACTGATCAGGATTGAATTTTGTACAAGCACAGTTCTCACGAAAAAAAATTCCAGAGTCTTATACCAGTTATAGGTATCCTCTTGGGATTTCTTGAATAATCAACCACAAAAGTCAAGTGCATGGCATTTCTTCTCTGATTCTGGATTGAATGCATTGTTGAACATATATAGATACATTCCCGATCTGGAATGGACTTTGTACAAGCACAGTTTTCACGAAAAAAAAAATCCAAAGTCCAATACCAGTTATAGGTATCCTCTTGAGAATTCTTGAATAATCAACCACAAAAGTCAAGTACATGGCATTTCTTCTGTGATTCTGGGAATGATGCATTGCTGAACATATATAGTATCATTTCTCATTTCGAATGGATTTCGTACGAGCACAGCTTTCACTAAAAAAAGATCCAAATTTTATTACCAGGTATAGGTATCCTCTTGGGAATTCTTGAATGATCAACCACAGAAGTCGAGTGCATGGCATTTCTCCTCCGATTCTTGATTGAATGCAATGTTGAACATAAAAAGTATCATTTTTGATTCTGAATGGATTTTGTTCAACTCGGTTCTCACTTAAAGAAATTCCAAAGTTTATTACCAGTTATAGGTATCCTCTTGGGAATTCTTGAATAATCAACCACACAAGTCAAATACATGGCATTTCTTCTGTGTTAATGGATTTAATGCATTGCTGAACATATAAAGTATTATTTCTAATTCTCAATGGATTTTGTACAAGAAAAAGTTCACTAGAAAAAGTTCCAAAGTTTATTACCAGTTATAGGTATCCTCTTGGGGATTCCAAAATAATCAACCACAAAAGTCAAGTGCATGGCATTTCCTTTGTTATTCTGGACTAAACGCAATGTTGAACATATATAGAATCATTCCTGATCAGGAATGAATTTTGTACAAGCACAGTTTTCATGAAAAAAATTCCAAAGTCTAATACCAGTTGAAGGTATCCTCTTGGGAATTCTTGAATAATCAAACACAAAAGTCAAGTGCATGGCATTTCTTTTCTTATTCTGGACTGAATGCAATGTTGAACATATATAAAATCATTCCTGATAAGGAATAAATTTTGTACAAGCACAGTTTCCACGAAAAAAAAATCCAAAGTTTATTACCAGTCATAGGTATCCTCTCGGGAATTCTTGAATAATCAACCACAAAAGTCAAGTGCATGGCATTTCTTTCGTTATTCTGAACTGATTGCAATGTTGAACATATATAGAACCATTCCTGATCAGGATCGAATTTTGTACAAGCACAGTTTTCACAGAAAAAATTCCAAAGTTTATTACCAGTTATAGTTATCCTCTTGAGATTTCTTGAATGATCAACCACAAAAGTCAAGTACATGGCATTTCTCCTGTGATAATGGATTAAATGCATTGCTGAACATAGATTGTATCATTTCTGATTTTCAATGGATCTTGTACAAGGATAGTTTCCATGAGAAAAATTCCAAAGTTGATTACCAATTATAGGTATCCTCTTCGTATTTCTTGAATAATCAACCACAAAAGTCAAGTGCATGGCATTTCTTTCGTTATTCTGGACGGAATGCGATGATGAACATATAGAGAATCATTCTTGATTAGATATGGATTCAGTACGAGCACAGTTTCCACGGAAAAAAATTCAAAAGTTTATTACCAGTTATACATATCCTCTTGGAAATTCTTGAATAATCAACCACAAAAGTTGAGTTCATGACATTTCTCCTGTTATTTCAGACTGAATGCAATCTTGAACATATATAGAATCATTTCAGATCAGGAATGAACTTTGTACAAGCACAGTTTTCACAAAAAAAAATCCAAAGTTTATTACCAGTTATAGTTATCCTCTTGAGAATTCTTGAATAATCAACCACAAGAGTCAAGTACATGGCATTTCTCTCGTTATTCTGGACTGAATGCAATGTTGAACATATATAGAATCATTCCTGACCAGGATTGAATTTTGTACAAGCACAGTTTCCACGAAAAAGAATTCCAAAGTTCATTACCAGTTATAGGTAACCTTTTGTGAATTCTTGAATAATAAACCACAAAAGTCAAGTGCATGGCAATTCTCCTCTGATTCTGGATTAAATGCATTGTTGAACATATATAGAATCATTCCTGATCAGGAATGAATTTCGTTCGAGCACAGTTTCCACAAAAAAAAATCCAAAGTTTATTACCAGTTATAGGTAACTCTTGGGAATTCTTAAATAATCAACAACAAAACTCACGTGCATGGCATTTCTACTGTTATTCTGGAAAATGCATTGTTGAACATATAAAGAATCATGGCATAACTCTTGGGAATTCTTAAATAATCAACAACAAAACTCATGTGCATGGCATTTCTACTATTATTCTTGAAAATGCATTGTTGAACATATAAAGAATCATTCCAGGTTGGGAATGAACTTTGAACAAGCACAGTTTCCAAAAAAAAAATTTCAAAGTCTATTACCAGTTATAGGTATCCTCTTTGGAATTCTTGAATAGTCAACCACAAATGTCAAGCACATGGCATTCCTTTTGTGATAATGGATGGAATGCATCGCTGAACACTTATAGTAACATTTTTGATTTTGAATGATTTTGTACAAGCACAGCTTTCACTAGAAAAAGTTCCTAAGTTTATTACCAGTTATAGGTATCCTCTTGGGAATACATTAATAATCAACCACAGAAGTCAAGTGCATGGTATTTCTCCTTTGATTCTGGATTGAATGCAATGTTGAAAATATAGAATATTATTTCTGATTTTGAATGAAATTTGTACAACACAGTTTTCACTAAAAGAAATTTCAAAGTTCATTACCAGTTATAAGTATTTTCTTGGGAATTCTAAAATAATCAACCATAAAAGTCAAGTGCATGGCATTTCTCCTGTAATATTGGACTGAATGCAATGTTGAACATACAAAGAATCATTCCTGAACAGGAATGGATTTTGTACAAGCACAGTTTTCACGAAAAAAAATTCCATAGTTTATTACCAGTTATAGGTATCCTCTTGGGAATTCTTGAATAATCAACCACACAAGTCAAGTACATGGCATTTCTTCTGTGTTAATGGAATTAATGCATTGCTAAACATATATAGTATAATTTCTAATTTTCAATGGATTTTGTACAAGCACAGCTTTCACTAGAAAAATTTCCAAAGTTTATTACCAGTTATAGGTATCCTCTTGAGAATTCTTGAATAATCAACCACAAAAGTCAAGTGCATGGCATTTCTCCTTCGATTCTTGATTGATGCAATGCTGAACATATATAGAATCATCCCTGATCAGGAATGAATTTTGTACAAGCACAATTTTCATGAAAAAAATTCCAATGTCTAATACCAGTAGAAGGTATCCTCTTGGGAATTCTTGAATAATCAACCACAAAAGTCAAGTGCATGGCATTTCTCCTGTGATTCTGGATCATATGCAATGTTGAACATATAGAGTATCATTTCTGATTTTGAATGGATTTTGTACAAGCACAGTTTTCACGAAAAAAAATTCCATAGTTTATTACCAGTTATAGGTATCCTCTTGGGAATTCTTGAATAATCAACCACAAATGTCTAGTGCATGGCATTTCTCCAGTGATTCTGTATTTGATGCAATGATGAAAATATATAGTAGAATTCCTGATTTTGAATGAATTTTGTACAACACAGTTCTCACGAAAAACGATTCCAAAGTTTATTACCAGTTATAGGTATCTTCTTGGATGTCTTGAATAATCAACCACAAAGGTCAAGTGCATGGCATTTCTCCAGTGATTCTGAATTTGATGCAATGATGAACATATATAGTAGAATTCCTGATTTTGAATGAATTTCGTACTACACAGTTCTCACGAAAAACGATTCCAAAGTTTATTACCAGTTATAGGTATCTTCTTGGAAGTCTTGAATAATACCCCACAAAGGTCAAGTGCATGGCATTTCTCCTGTGATTCTGGATTAGATGCAATGTTGAACATACATAGAATCATTCCTGAACAGGAATGGATTTAGTACAAGCACATTTTCCACGAAAAAAAAATTACAATGTTTATTATCAGTTATAGGTAACCTTTTGTGAATTCTTGAATAATAAACCACAAAAGTCAAGTGCATGGCAATTCTCCTCTGATTCTGGATTAAATGCATTGTTGAACATATATAGAATCATTCCTGATCAGGAATGAATTTCGTTCAAGCACAGTTTCCACAAAAAAAAATCCAAAGTTTATTACCAGTTATAGGTAACTCTTGGGAATTCTTAAATAATCAACAACAAAACTCACGTGCATGGCATTTCTACTGTTATTCTGGAAAATGCATTGTTGAACATATAAAGAATCATGGCATAACTCTTGGGAATTCTTAAATAATCAACAACAAAACTCATGTGCATGGCATTTCTACTATTATTCTTGAAGATGCATTGTTGAACATATAAAGAATCATTCCAGATCATGAATGAGCTTTGTACAAGCAAAGTTTTCACAAAAAAATTCCAATGTTTATTATCAGTTATACGTATCCTCTTGGGGATTCTTGAATAATCAACCACAAAAGACAAGTGCATGGCATTTCTCCTTCGATTCTGAATTGAATGCATTGTTGAACATATATAGAATCATTCCAGGTTGGGAATGAACTTTGAACAAGCACAGTTTCCAAAAAAAATTCCAAAGTCTATTACCAGTTATAGGTATCCTCTTTGGAATTCTTGAATAGTCAACCACAAATGTCAAGCACATGGCATTCCTTTTGTGATAATGGATGGAATGCATCGCTGAACACTTATAGTAACATTTTTGATTTTGAATGATTTTGTACAAGCACAGCTTTCACTAGAAAAAGTTCCTAAGTTTATTACCAGTATAGGTATCCTCTTGGGAATTCATTAATAATCAACCACAGAAGTCAAGTGCATGGTATTTCTCCTTTGATTCTGGATTGAATGCAATGTTGAAAATATAGAATATTATTTCTGATTTTGAATGAAATTTGTACAACACAGTTTTCACTAAAAGAAATTTCAAAGTTCATTACCAGTTATAGGTATTTTCTTGGGAATTCTAAAATAATCAACCATAAAAGTCAAGTGCATGGCATTTCTCCTGTAATATTGAACTTAATGCAATGTTCAACATATATAGAATCATTTCTGATCAGGAATGAATTTTGTACAAGCACAGTTTTCAAGAAAAAAAATTCCAAAGTTTATTACCAGTTATAGGTATCCTCTTGGGAATTCTTGAATAATCAACCACAAAGGTCAAGTGCATGGCATTCCTCCTGATATTCTGGACAGAATGCAATGTTTAGCATATATAGAATCATCCCTGATCAGGAATGAATTTTGTACAAGCACAGTTTTCACGAAAAAAAATTCCAAAGTCTAATACCAGTTATAGGTATTGGGATTTCTTGAATAATCAACCACAAAAGACAAGTGCATGGCATTTCTCCTTTGATTCTGGATTGAATGCAATGTTGAACATATATAGAATCATTCCAGGTTGGGAATGAACTTTGAACAAGCACAGTTTCCAAAAAAAAAATTCCAAAGTCTATTACCAGTTATAGGTATCCTCTTTGGAATTCTTGAATAGTCAACCACAAATGTCAAGCACATGGCATTCCTTTTGTGATAATGGATGGAATGCATCGCTGAACACTTATAGTAACATTTTTGATTTTGAATGAATTTTGTACAAGCACAGCTTTCACTAGAAAAAGTTCCTAAGTTTATTACCAGTTATAGGTATCCTCTTGGGAATTCATTAATAATCAACCACAGAAGTCAAGTGCATGGCATTTCTCCTTCGATTCTGAATTGAATGCATTGTTGAACATATAAAGAATCATGGCATAACTCTTGGGAATTCTTGAATAATCAACCACAAAAGACAAGTGCATGGCATTTCTTCTTTTATTCTGGACTGAATGCAATGTTGAAAATATAGAATATTATTTCTGATTTTGAATGAATTTTGTACAACACAGTTTTCACTAAAAGAAATTTCAAAGTTCATTACCAGTTATAGGTATCCTCTTTGGAATTCTTGAATAATCAACCACAAAAGTCAAGTGCATGGCATTTCTTCTGTTATTCTGGACTGAATGCAATGTTGAACATATATAGAATCATTTCTGATCAGGAATGATTTTGTACAAGCACAGTTTTCAAGAAAAAAAATTCCAATGTTTATTATCAGTTATACGTATCCTCTTGGGGATTCTTGAATAATCAACCACAAAGGTCAAGTGCATGGCATTTCTTCTTTTATTCTGGACTGAATGCAATGTTGAACATACAAAGAATCATTCCTGAACAGGAATGGATTTTGTACAAGCACAGTTTTCACGAAAAAAAATTCCATAGTTTATTACCAGTTATAGGTATCCTCTTGGGAATTCTTGAATAATCAACCACAAAAGACAAGTGCATGGCATTTCTCCTTCGATTCTGAATTGAATGCATTGTTGAACATATATAGAATCATTCCAGGTTGGGAATGAACTTTGAACAAGCACAGTTTCCAAAAAAAAAATTCCAAAGTCTATTACCAGTTATAGGTATCCTCTTTGGAATTCTTGAATAGTCAACCACAAATGTCAAGCACATGGCATTCCTTTTGTGATAATGGATGGAATGCATCGCTGAACACTTATAGTAACATTTTTGATTTTGAATGATTTTGTACAAGCACAGCTTTCACTAGAAAAAGTTCCTAAGTTTATTACCAGTTATAGGTATCCTCTTGGGAATTCATTAATAATCAACCACAGAAGTCAAGTGCATGGTATTTCTCCTTTGATTCTGGATTGAATGCAATGTTGAAAATATAGAATATTATTTCTGATTTTGAATGAAATTTGTACAACACAGTTTTCACTAAAAGAAATTTCAAAGTTCATTACCAGTTATAGGTATTTTCTTGGGAATTCTAAAATAATCAACCATAAAAGTCAAGTGCATGGCATTTCTCCTGTAATATTGAACTTAATGCAATGTTCAACATATATAGAATCATTTCTGATCAGGAATGAATTTTGTACAAGCACAGTTTTCAAGAAAAAAAATTCCAAAGTTTATTACCAGTTATAGGTATCCTCTTGGGAATTCTTGAATAATCAACCACAAAGGTCAAGTGCATGGCATTCCTCCTGATATTCTGGACAGAATGCAATGTTTAGCATATATAGAATCATCCCTGATCAGGAATGAATTTTGTACAAGCACAGTTTTCACGAAAAAAAATTCCAAAGTCTAATACCAGTTATAGGTATTGGGATTTCTTGAATAATCAAACACAAAAGTCAAGTTCATGGCATTTCTTCTGTTATTCTGGACTGATTGCAATGTTGAACATATATAGAATTATTCCTGATCAGGATTGAATTTTGTACAAGCACAGTTTCCACGAAATAAAATTCCAAAGTTTATTACCAGTTATAGGTATCCTCTTGGGAATTCTTGAATAATCAACCACAAAAGTCAAGTGCATGTCATTTCTTCTTTTATTCTGGACTGAATGCAATGTTGAACATACATAGAATCATTCCTGAACAGGAATGGATTTAGTACAAGCACATTTTCCACGAAAAAAAATTCCAAATTTTATTACCAGTTATAGGTATCCTCTTGGAATTCTTGAATAATCAACCACAAAGGTCAAGTGCATGGCATTCCTCCTGATATTCTAGACAGAATGCAATGTTTGGCATATATAGAATCATTCCTGAACAGGAATGGATTTTGTACAAGCACAGTTTTCACAAAAAAAAATTCCAAAGTCTAATACTAGTTATAGGTATTGGGATTTCTTGAATAATCAAACACAAAAGTCAAGTTCATGGCATTTCTTTTGTTATTCTGGACTGATTGCAATGCTGAACATATATAGAATTATTCCTGATCAGGATTGGATTTTGTACAAGCACAGTTTCCACGAAATAAAATTCCAAAGTTTATTACCAGTTATAGGTATCCTCTCAGGAATTCTTGAATAATCAACCACAAAGGTCAAGTGCATGGCATTCCTCCTCATATTCTGGACAGAATGCAATGTTTAGCATATATAGAATCATTCCTGATCAGGAATGAATTTTGTACAAGCACAGTTTTCACAAAAAAAAATTCCAAAATCCAATACCAGTAGTAGTATACTATTGCTGTTTGAACGCACCAATCACAGAGCAGTATTTTAATTAGGGGGCGGAGCCTAATCCCCCAGGGGGGCTCTAAACCCCGCCCAAATCCCCCCGCGCTCCGCGCGGGGAAACTCCATTTTCTAACCCCTCGCCTGGACCAGTTCTCCCACCGATACTAAAACCGCCATTTTATTTCAAGTATTTATTTGAAAAAAACAAATTTATGGGCGTACCAATTGCAGAATCCCCCTCCAAGCAATCCCCCACACTTCGCGGACCCCCCCAGCCAAATCTCCTCCTCCTACTGAAGACCACCATTTTTGTTCAAGTACTTATTTTAAAAAAATAAGTAGACACTTGCAAGATCCTCCTTCCAAACAAGTCCCCCCCATCACCCCCTATGCCGCCGCCCGCCGCCGCCCGCCTTTAAGCTTAATGTTTTTTACTTTTTCATACACTTACGCTCAGCTAGATCGAATAATGCTTCCCAGAGCTCATTAACATCAGTTATTGTCATAACTGGACATTCACAGCTACAGCCATAATGGAAATGACCATAACCATCAATCACAATATCTAGTAAATCATATATTTCGGATAATATAGAGAATCTTGAATTGTTTGTATTTACATTGTTTGAATTTTGATTGTTATGCTTAACCTCCTTACTGTCAGTGTCATTATCTAAACAGTACTTTGAATATCTTACACTATTTGCCAGTTCATTAAATTCATCAAATGTTATACCCATTAGAAGCCTTGATAGCTTTTTGAACTTTGAATAACTAAAGCATTGACTCATAATTTATAGGTTATGTATGCACTAACACCTTTTGTAGTTAACACTGGCTGAACTCAGCAAAGACTGAGTAAAATACAGCTTACTTTCTTTTATATATGCTTTTCTTTCCACCTGACTGTAGGATAAAAATGAATATGAATATAATTTGATAGTATATAATTAAATTCGAATATTCACTTTATCCATGCAGTAAAAAGCGCAGGCGTTGAAGTTTTAAAGTGCTTCATCTCCATCTCTAGCTAAATATTGATAGATTATCTATAGTAGACTAAATATTTACTAAATATCTAGACTAATATAGAAATATCAATTGTTAACATTTAACTATGAGACAGACCTACATCACTGAGTTTGATCAATTCAAAGTAAAATAAATCAATCCAGTTTAAGTTAGTTTTGAGTTCTTACTATTGCATTTCCAAGTGAATTAAAGATGGTTTATCCTCTCTATGTTCACATTTCATTACATACTTTCTACTGTTAAAATCATCCAAAGTTGCTGCATTCAATGTTGATAAATACTTCTCAGGTAGATAAACATCATAAAACGAATACGCGCCGCTCTTCTTGTTAATTTCATATAGTCTCATTACAATTCTAACTCCACACTTTGTTCGTGCTAATCTCGCTTTTTGTATCGGATATTTGAAATCAGGTTTCAAATCATATATTTGAACAATTGGAATATCCTCGTATGATGTTTGGTTGAATTTTGTCAAATCAAAAGATAGATTGTCCTGCATGATTGAAAACACGTTCACACACGTACAATGTTGAATCTAGAATGAATAACAATTTCAAGTTCTGACTTCATTCCCACAATACTCTTCCCCCACTACGTACACTACGAAGACCTGCACAAACATGTTCATGAACAGTCAATGAACTTCATCATTGTTTATAGATGACGTAATATTATTTAATACTGCATTTTCTAATTTTAATAGTTTATTCACATTTAATTTAAACGGTCTATAATAACATAAATACTCGTTAATGTCATTAATATTTACTGTTGATAAAAAAACTGATAGTAATTCCACTAATAACGTTGTATCTCGATTTTCTTTTTTAGCTTTACTGATTGAATTTTCACATACATCAAACCAATCTAAATGTTCGCGAAGTTTACTTTCTAAATTATCTTCAGCTGCTAACCAATTTGCCGGATTCATCCTGACCGATGTTCAATAGCACACTGAATCATCCTATCATTTTCAGCTCTATTTATACCAGCGGAACCAAGACTGAAAAATTTACTGAATTTATACCGCTATTAAGATTACATATTCTAGCTCTATGCATAAACAGTTCATATCCACAATAAACACAAATTACTTTACTACCATTGTAGAAAAAACCCTGTCTTGCATACTTTCTTTTTTTCTCACTATTATAAAAAGGACAACTTTTCATAGATCTCATCCTCTCGCTCTCACACATATAATCCACATGTTGTTTACACATTACTTCTGACTTTATTAGCAATTCTGAAAGATAATGATTAGCGCTGAACAGCGCACAACGCCCATTACCAACCGATCTATGTATTTTACAAATCTCATTACACCAACTACTTTCAAATTTTTTATAATCCGGTCTTTCAAAATTATCTGGTATCATTTCAACATTAGCATGAAATTTCTTTAAAAATTCCATCTTCTCTCTACCCTTAGTATAAACTTTTTGATAGTTTTGTAGACAACTTTTGATAATATTATCTGAGTATTCAGTATCTCCCATCTCCCATTTTATCTTATGATGATAAAATTCCAGCCAAGATACATCACGATATGATTTCCACGGAAGTTCTGTTTTAGGAAATGGTGGTTTGAAATGATATAAAACATATGTTTGACGTGTATCAATAAGCGCAAATTCTTTTAGAATAAATGAATTATCCGAATAATTTTTAAATCCATGAAATTCGACCACACAGAAAGTTGAAATATCTGACTCACCTGTTTCTTTCAATACTGCATTCTCCTTTTCAGCTTCATTATTAAGCACCTCATCTTCTTCAATCAATTCGCTTTCCGTCTCTGTTTGCGAAGTGTCTTCACTATCTAAATTACACTGAACAGCACGAGAATATGTTTGTCGTTCTTGTTTAGAAACTGGTTTAGAATGATGCATCTCATTAAATGAACTATTAGTACCGGTATAGTAAGCTGAAAGTCTATCATAAATATCACCCTCTTCTTCCTCCTTGATCTTAACTAGTTCTTCCATCTTCTGCAGTAGCCTCAAGAATAATGCTGTTGACGATGAATCAATGGTGTGTGTATCACCACGTCTCGCGAGCAACTACTTACTAACCTTCAAACTTGAACTTATTTACTGATTTACGCGCACTCTGTTGCGAAGTTGACAAACCTATACATACTATTAGAAACCTATTGCACTTCTCTTACAAGTGATGTTAGCAGTTTATATTCTATTAATGTATCACTTACAAGAATACAATATGCTGTTGTCAAATTTGGTACAGCCTTTTCAAATTCAATTTCTACTCTAACATCAGTCGATACCTTCAAGTGATCTGATTGATGTGAACAATCTATTACAAAAATTGGTGTTTCACTCTTAAACGTATTAAAATCAACTGCATTTCCATATTCAGCATTTACCGGTAAATTATAGTAGGATACTGCAAAATCTAGAAATGTTTTATACATTAACTCTTTACTACCCAAAAAATGATCATAGGGATAATACTGAGAGTTCAAATAAAGTTTAACATTATGAAGTTGACAAAAATCAAATTTCGCCATATTAGCTTTCATTATTAATTTCCTATTTGTTTGAAATGCTAAAATCACATATTTTGGAATGTCAGCTATAGAAGTGGTTCGTATCGTCCAGCTGCATTCTTTTGATAATGGGAGAACTGGATATTCATGAATTTCCCATTTCCTGAAAGCTAATTTTAATGGTCTATCTGCATCAAGTATTTTCAAAAATTTTAGTCTTCTATGATTTTCTAGTTCAATATATGGCATCTTCCATACTAGCTTAGTCAAAGTTATTGAAACTTTCTTTCCATTTGCTGATTCAATACAATTTATATCTGACGATGATCTAAGTAGTACAAGTTCTTGTTTCAAATTCAATATTACATGTTTGAAATCTTCAAAAAATGGAAGAATTAGTTTTAGTGGTATACAAAAGCTGAATTTATTATCAGTTAATGTATACCCATCATGATCAAATCCTGCTAAATGGAAAATATTCTTATCAAATGAATTTTTCAACAATAATGCTTTTATTGTTGAAGTTATACCAACCAATCTTGATTTAGCTATAGATGTACCTGCAAGCTCATATCTGATTTCATCAAACAAATAACTCATTGCATTACTTATTAATTTATATGTTGCTGTCGTCTCAGTCACAACATCTGTCTTATCATCTTTCACATCCCTTCTACAATCAACTTGACCTTCAATTAACAGAAACGAACGACATGGAAGACAGTAGTGATCCATAGAATTTATAGGAATTCTCACCTCATCTGAGCGTTCAAGTTTTTGATTTGCATACGGTCCATGTGTATGATACTCAAAATTTATAATATCATTATAGTAGTGTACATCACTTTCTACATCTAGTATCTCACTTATTGCTGCCATTGACAAAATTATAATTAACACGAAATCCTAATCTCTCTAAAATGCGTGCGTTTTTCGATGTTAACGGCACAGAGTATGAACTCTTACTAATCAAGTCTCCACCATTGTACCTATACATTAACTTTTTCCTCTTTTTAGGTACATTCCATTTAATCGGTTTCATATTTTGTCTTTTCAATCCAGTCTGATTTACAGGTCTATATTTAGAATATGCTTGCGAATTGTAAACAATAAAGCCCATGTTAATACTGTTTTTTACGTATATGTAATCTCACTGTTATTCTATCACCTCTAAAATCTAATAAACTACCGTTCTGGTCAGTGATCTTTACGCTAATGGTTTGAAATTTATGTGTACATAAGCTTACATAAATTATCGGATTCGGCGTTTCATTGATCAGATAACCTGGTGGCACCTTTGGTAGGAATTCATATAAACTATGTGTTTCTTTCCCGTTAGCATATGTACTACACACTAGATTACATGAAACTATAATTGAGGAAATATTTGATATTGATACTTGATTTTTCGAGTAATGCCAAACATTCGGTACTAAAATTTCTCTATCAAAACCTAATATCGGTGCAATAGAATCTTGCTGGCTTAAATCAATTGCTTTACTCGAATATATTTCTGTTTTTAATGTATTGTTATTACCTATAATTTTTAAATCATTAGATTCATCGCTTATGTTTAATTTTTCTTTTAATGCTTCTATAATCGTATCAATCTCATATGATCCTGTTTCCAGTTTCACTAGATTATCACCGAATTTGAAACTAGAATTCTTTCCTTTCTCTACATTAGGTATTGAGTTGAAAGTCCACAAATTTATTAAGCCTATCTCCCATTCAGTTTCGCTTGAAAGTTCTAGTACTTCTGGTAAAGTTTCATAAAGCTCACTCGTATCTGATGATAATGTTATAACAACCATTTTATAGATCCTTCTCTCAGCATTCAACACTTATAACTGATTACAAAGAAACAAGAGACATAGATGTCCGCATATATTCGAAGTATGTGATTGTACCTGATCGATATTATAATAGATATTAATATTCTTTTGTTTACACCAGTAATCTACTAACATTTTCGGAGGCTGTAAATTCCCTATAGGATCAAAATAGTAAACATTATCAGCTATTTTATGATAGGCTACCCAATGTGATCCAACTCCACTATCTCTATCCAAATTTACTATTATCATTTCATTAGTAAGTACTCTATCCGGTAGCTTGTTCAACATATAAACACCGCGTAATGGTATTTTTAATAGTTTAGCTAAAATTAGCAAATCAAAGTTTGATAATGCTTTATCTAACTTTAAATAATTCATTTTCGTGTTTTTCTAATACGTTTCCTTTTAACTTTTCTCCTTTTCTTTTTCTTTCCTACTAGTCCGATTGCACCGAATGGAATATGTGTTCTTGCTGTGTTCAATAACCTACCTCCTCCATAATACTGCGGATATGGCTTTAAATAATATCCTCTTCCTTTTACATGTGTTTTGAGTTGCTTAATAGTCTCTTTACGAATTAAATCACTTTTCATGGTGGATGGTTTTCTCACTGAATACCTTTCACTTTTTCTTTTTCTACCTCTCCTACCTATACGATGAATACCAGAACCAATAGCTTTCTTAGTCTTCATTGCAAGATTTACCAAATAACTCAATGCTTTCTCAGGAAGTGGTGTACTTGAATCTTTAAAAATTTCCCAAGCTTTATCAGCTAATATACCATCAGCTTTCGTACGTGTTTCGTTATCGCTGAACTGACTGTAGGCTATGTCATGTATCTTACACGCTCTGTCCAATGAATTTATTCCCGGGTCACCTCTTGCTAATCGCTTTTCCAACTTGGTGCCAGGGCCACAATACTGGTATGAAAATGGATGAATTTCAACTGGCAAAATATCGATCCCTTTATTAATTACGCTAGATGCAATACTACCGAGTTTAGATAATAATCCGCTACCAATAATACCACTTTTTTTGAATTTTTTAGACTTGATATGACTATGCGAACTAACCTTTCCTTTACATCCAACTTTAACCATACTATCACTTAGACAGTCACTGTTACACTAATCAAAACTAGAAACTTACATTCAACTACCTAACTTGAAAGAATGACATTCATAACATCTGCTAGTCATCTTTCAATCTGTAATACAAAACTGTTTCGTTTTGTTTAACCCTGCATTACTCGCGCGGGGTAAATATGACCCCAGCCGGGAATTTTTGTTTGGCCTGGCGGGCTAGTTGGCACTACTGGTCTAGCAGTTCCAATAGCTTAGTGTTTCTTCGTCCAGTTGAAGGTCACCTAGTCGCCAGTGTGCTGTCT
Organism: Nilaparvata lugens; assembly: GCF_014356525.2. Classification (NCBI taxonomy): domain Eukaryota; kingdom Metazoa; phylum Arthropoda; class Insecta; order Hemiptera; family Delphacidae; genus Nilaparvata; species Nilaparvata lugens. The sequence goes on along the minus strand of NC_052518.1, from coordinate 56,948,748 downwards.
GCTGCCGTTTAGTTGTAATAAGAGCATATTTAGCTTGGGGTCCTATACAACCCCGCGCGAGTGTTAAGGGTCCCTTTATTTTTTATAGTTCATTCAATTTCTTTTCTGTTATAAGGCTTTGTTATTGAACATTCTTGTATAATATATCCCAGTTCAAATATGGCTGATAATTTAGCCACTACAGCTACTGGTTTTGATACTTTTGTGAACAACATTCTCAATGAACTTGATGACGAGGAAGTTGGCGGTGCTACTTCTGAAGTAGAAGACATTGATGAGGTTAGCATTGAGGACAATCATGAAAATAGTGAGAGTGAACAAAGTGCTGAAGAAATGACAGACAATTCTGGTGATGAAATGGACACAGATGACATTCCAGTACGTTTTTTTATTGGAAAAAACGGGCACACATTGTGGATGGACCAACCACCACCTCAAGCTGTTCGTGTCAGGTCACGGAACATTGTTCCAGCCATACATGCCCCCGGTGTGAAGACAGCAGCAGGTAAACAAGCTACTACACCTATTCAAAGCTGGAGGTTGTTTTTCACTGATGACGTTTTACAGCAGATTGTTGAATGTACCAATATAAAAATTCGTCAGCTTCAACCAAATTATAGTAGGGAGCGGGATGCAAAAGAAACGACCCTATCTGAGACAAAAGCTGTGATAGGTTTGCTATATTTAGCTGGAGTCAAGAAATCCTCACATGTCACCTTGAAGGATTTGTGGGAAACTGATGGATTAGGACTTGAACTTTTCCGTTGTGTTATGAACCTGTCTCGTTTTACATTTCTGCTGTTAGCTATAAGGTTTGATAACATATTGACTAGAGATGAGAGAAAAGAGTTTGACCGGCTAGCTCCTGTTAGAGAAATGTTTAGCCAGCTTGTGGAAAATTTCCAAAAGTATTATTCTCCTGGGCACTTGATGACGTTAGATGAGAAGCTTGAAGCTTTTAGGGGCAAATGCCCTTTTCGGCAATTTATCAAAAACAAGCCCGCCAAGTATGGCCTGAAATTATTTTCTCTTGTTGACGCTAAAATGGCCTATACGTATAATTTAGAAATTTATGCAGGTAAACAGCCTGAAGGTCCATTTCAGGTATCCAACTCAGCGAAGGATGTTACATTGAGACTCATAAAGCCAATTGAAAACACTGGATTAAATCTGAAACAAGTTTTTGTGTATATATTTGAAATATGAAATAAATTTTGTAATTTGTTATAGCATTAGATATTTACTACTAATTTAAGTTGAGAAAGAGTTATATTATTAAGTTAGTTTATGTAAATAGTTTCAGTAGTTATTGATTAAACTTACCATTGGCTGATCCATAGCAACGTTCTTGGTCGAATCAGTAGTGCTAGTAGATGACATTTTCATCAGATGAATACTATGATTCAAATCAAAACTTTGAGTGCTTTTATACTAAAAATTTTCTCCTTCTACACTCTGAAATCTAATGGTGGGATATCGTCTTCCGTAATTCTGAATTGGAAGGGGTGTATTTCATTACCTTGATGAAAATAGCAAGGCTAACACATCCTTGTACTTAAATTAGAAGTTGTATATGTTAATGCTACTTGTAAGTACAGTTAAGCCTATGTACTGAATTTCCTGTCTTTATGATATACATGATTAGACTGCATTCAAGTACAGTGCATCTAACAAAGAAGTCGATATTGCTTGTCTCTTTTCAACGTGAAGTTGAAATCATTGACGCGAATGCGTTCACCTCGCTCTGCATCTAATACAAAGAAAAGGATAGAACTAGGAAGAACATTGTTCATCAGCTAACCAGAAATGTGGGAAAAGGGAAAAATTTATTCTCTTCCCATTTACAATAACATATAAATAGAATCAATCGTATGCAGCCCGATTTCTCATTTATTCATTAGACTTGATAGTATAACAACTGTTTAGAACATCATATAGCTTTGAATTCATTGACAAGTCTTACATCATACATTAATACTTACTCTATTTCTTATTCAACTATAGCTTCAGTAATTTCAACTATTTTCAAATTTATATTTACAGTAAGACATTGAGAAACAGTAACAATCATATCTTATACACGAACAAAACAGTCGCCTGATTCAGTAAGCCGATAACAAGACTTCCCCTCCCGTCTTCATCATTGCAGTTAGCACGAGTCGGAGAGAATCGAAGAGAGTTTCGACTTAGCGAGAGAGAATCTACTCGACTCCAAGAGAGAAACTACTCGACTCCAAGAGAGAATCAACTCGGCTCCGAGAAACAGCGATTCAGTATCAGCAAACATCTAGCGCGCGCGTGTTATCACGTCTTCATTAACACAACAATCTCAAAGGGTGAGTGTTGAAATGATTGACTTTAAAGTTAAGCGGGTCACTGCTATCAATAGCAATATTATTAGATATAGAATAAGCTTTAGAAATAATGAAGTAGATGTAAGTCTAATTTTAAATCAATTAAAAGTTACATATATTTCGATAGGGATCAATCAATGAAGAATACCAGTCATTAAGCTCATTTTCAAATGATTTAGATATTTTCTTGATACCTATCGCTGAAATAATACAAGATTTTAAATAAAATAAAGTACTAGTCTTTGTTTTTTCCATATCTAGCAAGTGTTTAGAAAATTCATCTGATTCAATATTGTCGCTATCTTGCATTCTATTGCTATTATTTGTTTGAAGCGATATATTGAACTGAAGTATATTTGTAAAATTTGATGAAGCCAAGTCACACCTACAGACTTTATTATAATTTGCATATAATAGAATAATTATTGCAAACCAATATAACATTACAGTGAAAATACAAATCATTTTTAATAAATTGATTGAATATGAAATTTTGGTTTTAGACATGCTATTATTTTCACACTCATCAGATTCATTTTGTAATAACATTTTGTGTCTGAACTACTCAAAGCTCTAACTAAGACTGGTAAATGTAAGTTTGTTAAATTTAAATATACAGTCTTTACTAAATAGCAGAGTAAGAACTAACTATTGATCTCACACACATGTTTGAACATGCAAGTGAAGTACTGATTCATTATTCAGTATACGCATTGTTGCTTAACCAGTCATCGTCTTCTTATACATGTTCAAACATGTATGTGAAACGTTGTTAGCAGACTTTTTGCTTTTACTGTTCAATACGAAAAAGTATAAATATAAGTTCAGATCAGGAAAATCTTCACTCCTTAGTGATTCTTCAAGAAGGAAGCAACTACTTTAAAGTGTTAACATCATCATCATCATCATCATCACTAGCAGGACTGTAGCAGTAATCAACTCTATCATTAATTGAAAGGTGAGTGAATAATCTACATATTAAATTTAAACTCGCTTTATTTCAAATTGAGAAATTTTTATACAAATATTGATTATATCTTATGTATGAAACAGATGTGACATATCAACACAGAGGTTAAGTTAAATCGAGAAATTTTGATACAATTGTTTATGTAGTTGTAACTATCTTTTTTCTGTTAATAAATTCAACTGTACTCAAACATATGAAAACAAAATAATGTGACATATCAACACAGACATTAAGCCAAATCAAGAAATTTTGATACATTTGATTATATAGTTGTGACTATCTTTTCTGTGAATAAATTTAACTGTACTCAAATTGTTAAGAGTCTAATGTTTAAACTCGCTTTATTTCAAATTGAGAAATTTTGATACAAATATTGATTATATCTTATGTATGAAACAGATGTGACATATCAACACAGAGGTTAAGTTAAATCGAGAAATTTTGATACAATTGTTTATGTAGATGTAGGTAACTATCTTTTCTCTGTTAATAATTCAACTGTACTCAAATTGTTAAGAGTCTAATGTTTAATATATCCTTTCTAGACTTTAGGAATAGTCTATTAAGATTGGTAACCATTACCGATATCTCCTTCCCTTTTATCACTCTGTTTACTAGTCGATGTTTTGCTTTTAGTTTTAATTTTGATCTGTTAAATGAATCTAAGTTTTTTATTTAGCCAGCACGAATATCTCCTTGGGAGGAAAATACTAATTTCTTTATTTTTTTGATTCAATAAATGAAGAATATAGCTATCCCTCCACTGAGTCTTCACAAATCTAGCTTTTATAATAGGGTATTCAAATACGGTACTTAATGTTTGTGCAGATATACAACGTTTTGCTACATATGTTTGTGCACAATTAAATTTTTTAACAGAAAAAGTTGCTTCATCCTCATCAAGCTCATCCGAACTTGATGAGGATGAAGATTTACTCACCCTCGTGACAGCGGTCTCCTCGTCAACAATAGGACCATGTGTAGTCGGTTTTGCGATGGTAGCTGAAGAAGTAGTCGCTTTCGAGATGATAGACGTGGACGGTTCGGAGATGAGAGGAGAAGAAGTTGTCTCGTCAGCAGGCGTGGAAGTAGACGCTTTTGAGATAGTAGACGTGGACGGTTCGGAGATGAGAGGAGAAGAAGTTGTCTCGTCAGCAGGCGTGGAAGTAGACGCTTTTGAGATAGTAGACGTGGACGGCTCGGAGATGAGAGGAGAAGAAGTTGTCTCGTCAGCAGGCGTGGAAGTAGACGCTTTTGAGATAGTAGACGGTTCGGTGATAGGAGGAGAAGATGCAATCGGTTGAAATCCTGGTGGTGAAGGTGCAACCGGACCGGGAATGGTTTGCATCATTCCTAATCCGGGAAATGCTTGATTGAAAAGATGAGGATTGCTCCATATATTATACGGGAATCCCCACGGTATCTGCGGTATTGTCGAAGGAGCTGGCGAAGACGCCATCTTCGGTGTAGCTGCTACACTCGAGTATGTTACCTGAAATTAATTAAAGATAATTTATAGTAGATCATGTACTAAATGATTGGTAACTAGCTTGCCTGATGAACTTCATTCTGTTTAGAAGTTAATATATCTCATATCATATTTAACTTTATTTGATGAATCATGAAATTTATCAATCAATATTTCAATACAAACTTCCTTCATATTTTCAATTTCTAATTTGAACTTTAACACATTTAAATCTGAAACAAGTTTTTGTGTATATATTTGAAATATGAAATAAATTTTGTAATTTGTTATAGCATTAGATATTTACTACTAATTTAAGTTGAGAAAGAGTTATATTATTAAGTTAGTTTATGTAAATAGTTTCAGTAGTTATTGATTAAACTTACCATTGGCTGATCCATAGCAACGTTCTTGGTCGAATCAGTAGTGCTAGTAGATGACATTTTCATCAGATGAATACTATGATTCAAATCAAAACTTTGAGTGCTTTTATACTAAAAATTTTCTCCTTCTACACTCTGAAATCTAATGGTGGGATATCGTCTTCCGTAATTCTGAATTGGAAGGGGTGTATTTCATTACCTTGATGAAAATAGCAAGGCTAACACATCCTTGTACTTAAATTAGAAGTTGTATATGTTAATGCTACTTGTAAGTACAGTTAAGCCTATGTACTGAATTTCCTGTCTTTATGATATACATGATTAGACTGCATTCAAGTACAGTGCATCTAACAAAGAAGTCGATATTGCTTGTCTCTTTTCAACGTGAAGTTGAAATCATTGACGCGAATGCGTTCACCTCGCTCTGCATCTAATACAAAGAAAAGGATAGAACTAGGAAGAACATTGTTCATCAGCTAACCAGAAATGTGGGAAAAGGGAAAAATTTATTCTCTTCCCATTTACAATAACATATAAATAGAATCAATCGTATGCAGCCCGATTTCTCATTTATTCATTAGACTTGATAGTATAACAACTGTTTAGAACATCATATAGCTTTGAATTCATTGACAAGTCTTACATCATACATTAATACTTACTCTATTTCTTATTCAACTATAGCTTCAGTAATTTCAACTATTTTCAAATTTATATTTACAGTAAGACATTGAGAAACAGTAACAATCATATCTTATACACGAACAAAACAGTCGCCTGATTCAGTAAGCCGATAACAAGACTTCCCCTCCCGTCTTCATCATTGCAGTTAGCACGAGTCGGAGAGAATCGAAGAGAGTTTCGACTTAGCGAGAGAGAATCTACTCGACTCCAAGAGAGAAACTACTCGACTCCAAGAGAGAATCAACTCGGCTCCGAGAAACAGCGATTCAGTATCAGCAAACATCTAGCGCGCGCGTGTTATCACGTCTTCATTAACACAACAATCTCAAAGGGTGAGTGTTGAAATGATTGACTTTAAAGTTAAGCGGGTCACTGCTATCAATAGCAATATTATTAGATATAGAATAAGCTTTAGAAATAATGAAGTAGATGTAAGTCTAATTTTAAATCAATTAAAAGATAGAATTTTTAATATTTTACTCAATGAATCTGCAAGGTTTTTTGGGTGTATAAGATGGTATCTTGCTATTAAAGTCGATCTGATCAAACTTTTAACATTAAATGATGATGAAGAACATCAAGTAAAAGCTGGTGTTACTTTCCACAGTACATCACAAAATATTATTAATATTAACGAGAATATTGATGAGTTAGACGATCAATACATTTTTTGTTGTAATAAAATATATAACTCTTTAGATAAATATATTTCAGAAGGTTCTGGATGGTGTATTTCAAAAATAGAATATCTTGACATCAACTTTATGAGATATAATCTAATTTATGGCTCAAATTCGAGTTATATAAAAACACCAAAGGAGATTTTACAAAAAAGAGCTATCATTAATATTGAGAATTCAGATTATAAATGTTTTCTTTGGTGTATTTTAGCTTATTTACACTATGGTGAGTGTAGATTAACTGTTAATAACCTACAACAATTTGAGCATACTTTGAACATTAATGGTATAAAATTTCCTATCAATGTACATGGTATTAAAAAATTTGAAATGTTAAATAAAGATATATCGGTTAGCGTGATTGCTTATTGTATGACAACTAAAAAGTTTTATCCATATAGAATTTCGATATATAAGGAACGTAAACATAATATCTCATTACTTTTACTAATTAATAAAAGTGATGTGAAGAATTCGCATTTCACATTAATTAATACAACAAAGAATAAAAATGGGCTTTCTCGTCTATTATCCTCATTAAGTTCAAATCATAAATCTGTTCATGTATGTCAGTTTTGTTTTCATCGGTTTACAAGTGATAAGAATAAAAATGTAGATGGAAAAGCGAATTTAAAATCACATATAATTACTTGTTCTAAGTATGGTGAACAGAAAACGTCACTTCCAAAACCGAATAGTTATAATTCAATCATTAAGTTTAGAGATTATAGTTTTATGCTTCGATTTAAGTATAGAATATATGCAGATTTCGAATCGTTCATTCTTCCAATTGATAATAGCAGTGATGATGATGATGATGATGATGAACATGTGAATTATTCGTTCACTAAAAAAACCAGTAAACATCTACCATGTTCTTATTCTTTCGTAGTTTTAAACTATGATGGTGAAATCTATAAAGGTCCATTTTTATATAGAGCTACTTATGTTGGTGAACCAATTATTGAGAGATTTATCAATGAAATCGTAGAAATAGGTGAAGAATTGTATAAAGATCTGATTATTAGATTACCGATGGAGGATATAAGTCAAGAAGAACAAAGCAGGCTTCAGCAAATAAAAAATTGTGTAATTTGTGATGCTGAGTTTTGTGAGACAGATGTGAAACATCTACATCACGATCATTTTACATCAAAAATTTATGGTTATGCACATGAAAGTTGCAATTTACTATGTCGTATTCCGAAATACATCCCATGCTATTTTCATAATATGAAAAATTATGACTGTCATTATATAATAAAAGCATTATCTAAAAATACGAACAAAATAAAGTGTATTGCTCAATCATCTGAGAAATTTCTATCAATAAAGGTAGGTCATATCAAGTTTTTGGATTCATTTAATTTTTTGAGTGCATCATTAGATAATCTTGTGAAGAATCTAGCATCAATTGATACAAACTATGAAGTTAGGTTTAAACGAATGTGTACTATATTCAGCGAAAAAAATCAGCGGGAATGCTTTTTAAAAAAGGGGTGTTATCCTTATGAGTACATAGACTGTGTAGAAAAATTTGCAGAGACTTCACTCCCATCCAAAGATAAATTTTATAATAGTTTAACTGGGAAACATGTAGATGAAACAGATTATGAACATGCAAGTAGAGTATGGCAAATATTCTCTATGAAAAATCTAGGCGAGTTCCATGATACCTATTTGATAAGTGATGTCTTATTACTCTGCGATGTTTTTGAAAATGCAAGAGAGATTTTCTATAAACATTATGATCTCGATATTTGTCATTTTTTAAGTCTTGCACATTATTCATGGTTTGCAGCACAGAAAAAAACAAAAGTCGAATTAGAATTACTCACTGATATTGATCAGCATTTATTTTTTGAGGATAACATAAGAGGTGGGTTATCGCTTATTGTGAAAAGATACGCACTCGCTAATAACAAGTATATGTCACATCTTTATAATGATAAATTACCCTCTAATTACCTTCTATATATTGACGCGAATAACCTTTATGGCTGGGCAATGCGTCAGAATCTTCCTTTTAATGATTTTAATTTTTTAAGTGATGATGATGATGATGATGATGATGATGATGATGATGATGATGATGATGATGATGATGATGATGATGATGATGATGATGATGATGATGATGATGATGATGATGATGATGATGATGATGATGATGATGATGATGATGATGATGATGATGATGATGATGATGATGATGATGATGATGATGATGATGATGATGATGATGATGATGATGATGATGATGATGATGATGATGATGATGATGATGATGATGATGATGATGATGATGATGATGATGATGATGATGATGATGATGATGATGATGATGATGATGATGATGATGATGATGATGATGATGATGATGATGATGATGATGATGATGATGATGATGATGATGATGATGATGATGATGATGATGATGATGATGATGATGATGATGATGATGATGATGATGATGATGATGATGATGATGATGATGATGATGATGATGATGATGATGATGATGATGATGATGATGATGATGATGATGATGATGATGATGATGATGATGATGATGATGATGATGATGATGAACATGTGAATTATTCGTTCACTAAAAAAACCAGTAAACATCTACCATGTTCTTATTCTTTCGTAGTTTTAAACTATGATGGTGAAATCTATAAAGGTCCATTTTTATATAGAGCTACTTATGTTGGTGAACCAATTATTGAGAGATTTATCAATGAAATCGTAGAAATAGGTGAAGAATTGTATAAAGATCTGATTATTAGATTACCGATGGAGGATATAAGTCAAGAAGAACAAAGCAGGCTTCAGCAAATAAAAAATTGTGTAATTTGTGATGCTGAGTTTTGTGAGACAGATGTGAAACATCTACATCACGATCATTTTACATCAAAAATTTATGGTTATGCACATGAAAGTTGCAATTTACTATGTCGTATTCCGAAATACATCCCATGCTATTTTCATAATATGAAAAATTATGACTGTCATTATATAATAAAAGCATTATCTAAAAATACGAACAAAATAAAGTGTATTGCTCAATCATCTGAGAAATTTCTATCAATAAAGGTAGGTCATATCAAGTTTTTGGATTCATTTAATTTTTTGAGTGCATCATTAGATAATCTTGTGAAGAATCTAGCATCAATTGATACAAACTATGAAGTTAGGTTTAAACGAATGTGTACTATATTCAGCGAAAAAAATCAGCGGGAATGCTTTTTAAAAAAGGGGTGTTATCCTTATGAGTACATAGACTGTGTAGAAAAATTTGCAGAGACTTCACTCCCATCCAAAGATAAATTTTATAATAGTTTAACTGGGAAACATGTAGATGAAACAGATTATGAACATGCAAGTAGAGTATGGCAAATATTCTCTATGAAAAATCTAGGCGAGTTCCATGATACCTATTTGATAAGTGATGTCTTATTACTCTGCGATGTTTTTGAAAATGCAAGAGAGATTTTCTATAAACATTATGATCTCGATATTTGTCATTTTTTAAGTCTTGCACATTATTCATGGTTTGCAGCACAGAAAAAAACAAAAGTCGAATTAGAATTACTCACTGATATTGATCAGCATTTATTTTTTGAGGATAACATAAGAGGTGGGTTATCGCTTATTGTGAAAAGATACGCACTCGCTAATAACAAGTATATGTCACATCTTTATAATGATAAATTACCCTCTAATTACCTTCTATATATTGATGCGAATAACCTTTATGGCTGGGCAATGCGTCAGAATCTTCCTTTTAATGATTTTAATTTTTTAAGTGATGAGGAAATTGAAAATTTTGATGTTAGAACAATATCAGATGATTCAGAATATGGGTATGCTATACAGTGTGATTTATCATATCCAGAACATCTACACGATGCTCATGATTCTTATCCACTTGCACCAGTTAGAGATGAAGCTCCAATCGATTTATTTTCACGTTATCAGCAGAAAACAAAAGATTTTGAGATAAGCTACAAGCTTAGAGAAAATGTGGAACGCGCAGCTTTGTATCCAGTAGATACGATAGGAGCTTCCTCTCCAGTATGTAGCAGTGTTAATGCAGGAGCTTCCTTTCTAGCAGATACTAACGAGACTACGTGTTATGCGAGAGAAAGAACAGACCAGTCTAGTAATGAAGTATTTAGACGTAAAAATTGTAAACTTTTAGCTCATTTTTATGATCGTAAAAACTATGTTTTACATTATCGTAATTTAAAATTATACTTAGAACTTGGTATGAAGCTAGAAAAAATACATAAAATCATAAAATTTAGACAGAGAGCATGGCTAAAAGATTATATTGACTTTAACACAAAACTAAGACAAGAATCAACAAATAGTTTTGACTCATCACTTTATAAGGCAATGAATAATCATCTCTTTGGAAAACTATTTCAAAATCAACGTAAACAGTTAGATATTCAATTAGTTACTGACGAAAAAAAATTGGAAAAACTTGCATGTAAACCATTTGTTAAGAGATGGATGATTTTTGATGAAAATGTAATTGCGATTGAATCTAGAAAAAAGAATATAGTACTTAATAAACCTATTTATGCAGGTTTCACTGTTTTAGAACTAAGTAAACTGAATATGTATGAGTTTCATTATAAATCAATGCTTAAAATGTATAATTATGATAAAATACGATTACTAATGTCGGATACTGACAGTTTCCTCTATCAAATTTTCACACCAGACATATATGCTGATATAAAGTTAAACTCATATTTATTCGATACTTCTGAATATCCTACTTCACATTTCTGTTATTCTACTCAAAATAAGAAGCAACCTGGTAAATTTAAGGATGAACTATCTTCTCGAATTTTAATATCTTTTGTTGGATTAAAATCTAAATTATACAGTTTTAAATATATAGATAGCATAGACAAAGATGGAGTATTAAGTATGAAACAGAAATGTTTGGCTAAGGGAGTCTCTCGAATAACCATAGCACAGAAATTGAATTTTGATATTTATAAGGATTGCTTGTTCAATAGAAAGATTCAATATGAAACTTCTAATAATATTAGATCATTTAAGCATGATATTTATCAAATAAAACAGTCAAAAATCAGTTTAAGTCCTTTCGATGATAAAAGATTTATTATATCTTCAAATTTTATTGAAAGTAAATCTTGGGGTCATAAAGATATCAAGAAATTGATGGATCAGTATGAATCAGATGGTTCAAGTATTGAGGTAGGTCCGGATACAGACAGTTAGGACTAGTCTACTTTCAAAACAAGGAAAACCAGTTAGTTACGTAACCTTGCTAGAAGGAAGTGCATGGTATCGAAGTGAGAGTAGTTCGTAAACATTAAAGCGAACCTGATTAGTGTAGACGACCTTAACTGAAATAAACTTATTCGTAACCTTGTTAAAAATAAAATCTAGTATACGGTATAAGCCAGTTTATATTCAGCTTTGTAATTAGATTGCAATGAGCTCACATATACGTAGTAAATTAGCAGATGAATTACACGGACTTGCACGTCAGAACTTTCAGAGAAGAAGTTATGAAATAAAGAGTATTAATGATCTTATTCAGGCAGATATTGTAGAAATGATTCCTTTACACAAATTTAATGATAATTATAAGTATTTTCTTTCTGCTGTGAATGCATTTACTAAATTTGCTTATGCAATAAAATTAAAAACGAAGAGTGCTGAAGAGGTTAGTAAAGCATTGGAATTAATTTTTAAAAATAATCCTAAATTAAAAAATTTTCAGACAGATATGGGGAAGGAGTTTTTTAATGCAAAGGTTTCTGAACTCACCAAAAAATATAAAATTAATCACTATCATGTTTATTCACATATAAAAGCTGCATTAGTAGAACGATTAAATAGAACTATTAAGTCTAAATTATATAAAAACTTTACTATAACTGGATCATTAAGATGGATTGACTCGTTAGATAAAATTGTTAAAGATTATAATAATACAGTACATTCCGTTATAAAGTTAAAGCCTTCTCAGGTAAGAAAGAAACATGAACGTCAAATTCTTAACGAGTTGAATAAACGTAAATTGAAAGCTTTAAAGGGTAAAAAGATAATCAAACCACGCTTCAAAATCAATGATATAGTGAGAATTAGTAAACAAAGAGCTATATTCGATAAATCTTATACAATTAATTGGAGTCCAGAGCTCTATAAAGTTATATCAGTTCATGCAAGCATTCCACCTACTTATGAATTGGAAGATTTAAATAATGAAAAAATCTTAGGTAAATTTTATGAACAAGAATTAAAGAAATCAGAGTTAACATTAGATGAAATGCAAGTTTATCTTGTAGAGAGAATATTAAAGAAAGTTGGAAAGCGTTATCTCGTAAAGTGGCTCGGTTTTAGTGAACCGTCTTGGATAGATAAGAGTCAATTACTAACTAAGTAAATATTTTACAATTGATTATATACACTGATCATTCCAACTTATAGTTTAATATGTTTTCAGATATGACCTATTGAACGGAATCATTTGATGAATATATAAGCTCAGTATATATTATAAATAGACATTTTAATGAATTACGTAAATATGATTCTGTTTCTTTAGAAAAAATGCCGAGAATACAAAGTTATCGTTGTGAACTAAATGAACTATTGGAGACGCATTTGCAATTATTGAACCAGTTAGCAGAAAAAGGATGGACAAATATGGAATATCTAACATTTGTGAGAGACTATGAAAAATTAGGAGTTTGGCATAGTGATAACTATAATCATATTTCAGTTTGTGATTTAAATGGTACATCATATGATAAATTCTGGGGAAATGGTGATATCCCAGGCTCATGGAGGTGTGTGTGTGCACATGTTAAAGATTCTATCAATAAAATTAAAAAATGTATAACAGAAAAAAATAAACATTTAACAAAAGAACAATTGAATGAACATATCTGGAATTTTTTATCTAAATGTTCAGATGAGAGTGGGCTAGAACAAGATTGATAGCATATTATGTTTAATTTCAGATTGGAGATGGATTCAATTTCATTTGATAAGAACTATTTTTCGAATAAAATCGATAAAAAATATAGATGTTGTTATTTCGAACTTATTGACAAAATAATATTAGAATTGAATAATTTCGGAAAAGAAGGACTAACGTTTGAGGAATATTTAACATTTATAAAACCTGGTAAAAGTGAAGAACAGAAGTCAGAACATATAAGCGTATGTTATATTATAAATAAGAATATAGTTGATAGACATCAAAGATGTGAATTAAAGGAAATTCCTGAATTTTGCTATTGTAATTCATTAGGTTGGTTGAATATTCAAATGTATTATTTCATTGATGATAGGTTAACAGATAAAAACATTGATAGTGTAAGATTTACATTTGAAATTATGAAAATGTGTGGCGAATCAGCATTGTTGTACAAACTATAACTTTAACTTTTTTACAGAAATCATGATGAACTCGTTAATTGAGGAGAGAATAAAACTATTAAATACTAAAGCTTTGAATGTGAAAATCAATTGTAATAATAATAGTAATACTTGTAGTGGTTTAAGGAATAAATGTATTAGTTGTAAGTTACGAATAAATAAATGCAAAATTATTATAACTATTGACAAAAGTTTGAAAAATAAAGACGATATTGTAAAAATATTTGATTATCGCATACCATATTTAATGAATGTAAACTATATACTTGAATTATGTGAAGAATTATCAATAATAAATGCTGTATAATGTTTCTCATTCTATGTTGATTTATTGAATTAAACCAAGCTACTCTAGTTGTAAAGGTATGTATAAGTTAGAATAATATATGAAGCCGGTTTAGTCTGACTAGGTATGTACACATATAATTGATTGAACAGTAGTAAGGAAGTCTTCATACTAACAACATAGAATATTATGGTAGAAGAGAAAGATATTTCAAAAAAAAATAAAAATGGATTAGCTATTGTCGACTTTGATGAATTGGTTATTAGTTCTTGTTCCACTGAACAGGAAAATAAAAATAAACATGGAAGTTTATTTCCTAGCAATGTTAGAGCATTAATTGTAGGCCCATCAGGATGTGGAAAATCGAATCTAGTATTGAATTTAATTTTTAATACTGATGGACTTAGTTTCAGTCATCTATATCTATTCAGTAAAAGTTTGAAACAGGATAAATACATATTTCTGGATAAAGTATTTTCTAAATTAAGTAGAGTTAAGTTTATTAAATCAAGTGATACGATTAATATTCCACATCCAACCAAAATAGTAAAAGATAGCTTAATTATATTTGATGATCTTCAAACAAGTAACCTACCAATAATAAAAAGCTATTTTTCAATGGGAAGACATAATGGAGTGAATACGCTTTATCTTATTCAAAGTTATGCTTGCATACCAAAGCATTTACTGAGAGATAATGCTAATATTCTGATGATTTTCAAAATGGATCCTTTAAATCTAAAACTAGTTTATCGTGATTTTGTTAATGCTGATATGGATTATAATAAATTTAAGAACATGTGTACAGAGGTATGGACTAAGGGAAGTCATTATTTTGTTTCTATATTTACAGACTGTAAGAAACATAATGGAAAATATAGAGAGAATTTAAATGTTTTTATAACAAATTTTTAACAAATATAAATTATTCTAATTAAGTTAACACTATCATTGATAGGCTTCAGTTAATAACAAACCTTCATAAGGTAATGTTTAAAATGGGTGATAGAAAACATATACATGTGAAACCAAATAGAAAAACTAAGAGTCAAGGAAGGAGAAATAGAGATAGGTTAAGTCAATTAGCTAATAATAATATAATCAGGAGTAATTTGAATGCTGATAATCGATTGGAAAATCAGTTACAAAGTTTGAGAAATTCAATAATCAAAAAATATAATAATCTGAAAGGATTACAATCAGAGACTGCAGTTAACTTGAAGAAAAAATATGAGCCAATAATATCACCGTTAGAACAGATTAAACAATCTAATTTGGAAATACAGAGACAATTTGAAGAGGATAAAAATCGAGAATATGGAATCAGCGATGATGAGAATGTATATGAAATCTCATCAGATGAGGGAGGAGAAGAGGAAGATGAAGAGGAAGATGAAGAAGAAGAAGGTGAGAGACATAGTTCATTTCGTATGAAACAAGAGAGGTTTGAGCAAGATGAGGGAGAGGAATCGAATAATGAGGCGGAAGATAGTAGAATAGTGTACGATGAGACTAGCTTTACTCATAAATTAACACCATTAAGCATCATGTTAGATAAGTATATTAGCGAGTTTCATAATTTGAAACGTAAATCAGTAATGTATGGAATACAATTTGATAAGTATACAAGTTCTTACTATATGGGTAGAAAGATACCATTAATATTCAATAATGATTATTTAGTTATTGGAGAATCAGTACAGCTTAAAATTAAATTGAGTCAAGGTTTGCTAGAATTACTATTTAAAAGTAAACCAGATATTAACCTTATCAAAAGTATTTTTCCAGAACTAGTATATGAAAACAGAGATTTTCAGGATAGATTGAATTCAGCATTTATCAGTAATAGTGAGAAATCGAATTTTATATCTAGGAAAGAGTTTTATATTGAGAGAGCACAACTTGTTAGTATTGGAGATTTAAATACAATGCTACAAGTTGTGAAAGATAGCATGGGTGATATTATTTTTGATAACAATATTTTCATAGAAAAACTGAACACGGAAATAATTAAGTTCACTTATTATTTAATTAGTAAGTGTCTTACCGCATCAAAAACATTTGATTGGAAGAGTCTACAAGCAAAGGGGCTACCGGATTACCATATAATAAATGAGTTTTTTAAAATGATTAACATTTCAGAACCTGAGGTGAAATATGATGAAACACTTTTGAATAGACCGCTCCAAACTAGACTCTTGAAAAGATACGATGATTATAACAAGCAGTCAACTCTAAACAATAAAAAAGACTAGACCTTGATGCAAGCAAAAAACTGAGAACGTGTTTGACTTGACAGAGAAGAAGAAGAAGAAGAGAGTAGGGTAGGTCAGTATTGATGTGAACAAACTTGCAGTCTGTCTCAGCATCAAAACAACATTCCTCCAGAACAGGTTAGCGTAAACAGAGTTTCTTTCATTGTAAAAACAAAATTTAATACATGCTCCTTCTATAGATAAGAAGTAATACTACAAACTTTTTGTTATACACTCTTTCTGAAGCAAGGAACAAAACCACTAATCTACTTACATTACATAGTCGATATTCGAGCGGCGGGCGGCGGCGGGCGGCGGCGGGCGGCGGCGGGCGGCGGCATAGGGGGTGATGGGGGGGACTTGTTTGGAAGGAGGATCTTGCAAGTGTCTACTTATTTTTTTAAAATAAGTACTTGAACAAAAATGGTGGTCTTCAGTAGGAGGAGGAGATTTGGCTGGGGGGGTCCGCGAAGTGTGGGGGATTGCTTGGAGGGGGATTCTGCAATTGGTACGCCCATAAATTTGTTTTTTTCAAATAAATACTTGAAATAAAATGGCGGTTTTAGTATCGGTGGGAGAACTGGTCCAGGCGAGGGGTTAGAAAATGGAGTTTCCCCGCGCGGAGCGCGGGGGGATTTGGGCGGGGTTTAGAGCCCCCCTGGGGGATTAGGCTCCGCCCCCTAATTAAAATACTGCTCTGTGATTGGTGCGTTCAAACAGCAATAGTATACTACTACCAGTTATAGGTAACCTTTTGTGGATTCTTGGATAATAAACCACAAAAGTAAAGTGCTTGGCAATTCTCCTCTGATTCTGAATTGAATGCATTGTTGAACATATAAAGAATCATGGCATAACTCTTGGGAATTCTTTAATAATCAACCACAAAGGTCAAGTGCATGGCATTTCTCCAGTGATTCTGAATTTGATGCAATGATGAACATATATAGTAGAATTCCTGATTTTGAATGAATTTTGTACAACACAGTTCTCACGAAAAACGATTCCAAAGTTTATTACCAGTTATAGGTATCTTCTTGGATGTCTTGAATAATCAACCGCAAAGGTCAAGTGCATGGCATTTCTCCTGTGATTCTTGTTCAGATGCAATGTTGAACATATATAGAATCATTCCTCACCAGGATTGAATTTTGTACAAGCACAGTTTCCACGAAAAAGAATTCCAAAGTTCATTACCAGTTATAGGTAACCTTTTGTGGATTCTTGGATAATAAACCACAAAAGTAAAGTGCTTGGCAATTCTCCTCTGATTCTGAATTGAATGCATTGTTGAACATATATAGAATCATTCCTGATCAGAATGAATTTCGTTCAAGCACAGTTTCCACAAAAAAAAAATCCAAAGTTTATTACCAGTTATAGGTAACTCTTTAGAATTCTTAGATAATCAACAACAAATCTCACGTGCGTGGCATTTCTACTGTTATTCTGGAAAATGCATTGTTGAACATATAAAGAATCATGGCATAACTCTTGGGAATTCTTAAAAAATCAACAACAAAACGCACGTGCATGGCATTTCTACTGTTATTCTTGAAAATGCATTGTTGAACATATAAAGAATCATTCCAGATCATGAATGAGCTTTGTACAAGCACAGTTTTCACAAAAAAATCTAAAGTTTATTACCTGTTATAGGTATTCTCTTGGGAATTCTTGAATAATCAACCACAAAAGTCACGTTCATGGCATTTCTCCTGTTATTCTGGACTGAATGCAATGTTCAACATACATAGAATCATTCCTGATCAGGAATGGATTTAGTAGAAGCACAGTTTCCACAGAAAAAAATTCCAATGTTTATTATCAGTTATACGTATCCTCTTGGGAATTCTTGAATAATCAACCACAAAAGACAAGTGCATGGCATTTCTCCTTCGATTCTGGATTGAATGCATTGTTGAACATATATAGGATCATTCCAGGTCGGGAATGAATTCTGAACAAGCACAGTTTCCACAAAAAAAATTTCAAAGTTTATTACCAGTTATAGGTATCCTCTTGGGAATTCTTGAATAGTCAACCACAAAAGTCAAGCACATGGCATTCCTTTTGTTATAATGGATTGAATGCATTGCTGAACACTTATAGTAACATTTTTGATTTTGAATGATTTTGTACAAGCACAGCTTTCACTAGAAAAAGTTCCTAAGTTTATTACCAGTTATAGGTATCCTCTCGGGAATTCATTAATAATCAACCACGAAAGTCAAGTGCATGGTATTTCTCCTTTGATTCTGGATTGAATGCAATGTTGAAAATATAGAATATTATTTCTGATTTTGAATGGAATTTGTACAACACAGTTTTCACCAAAAGAAATTTCAAAGTTCATTACCAGTTATAGGTATTTTCTTGGGAATTCTAAAATAATCAACCATAAAAGTCAAGTGCATGGCATTTCTCCTGTAATATTGAACTTAATGCAATGTTCAACATATATAAAATCATTTCTGATCAGGAATGAATTTTGTACAAGCACAGTTTTCAAGAAAAAAAATTCCAAAGTTTATTACCAGTTATAGGTATCCTCTTGGGAATTCTTGAATAATCAACCACAAAGTCAAGTGCATGGCATTCCTCCTGATATTCTGGACAGAATGCAATGTTAAGCATATATAGAATCATTCCTGATCAGGAATGAATTTTGTACAAGCACAGTTTTCACGAAAAAAAATTCCAAAGTCTAATACCAGTTATAGGTATTGGGATTTCTTGAATAATCAAACACAAAGTCAAGTTCATGGCATTTCTATTGTTATTCTGGACTGATTGCTATGTTGAACATATATAGAATTATTCCTGATCAGGATTGAATTTTGTACAAGCACAGTTATAGGTATCCTCTTGCAATTCTTGAATAATCAACCCCAAAAGTCAAGTGCATGGCTTTTCTCCAGTTATCCTGGATTGAATGCAATTTTGAACATATGTAGTATCATTACTGATTTTGGATGAATTTTGTTCAAACACCGTTTTCACGAAAAAAAAAATTCTAAAGTTTAATACCAGTTATGGGTATCCTCTTGGGAATTCTTGAATAATCAACCACAAAAGTCATGTGCATGCCATTTCTTCTGTTATTCTGGACTAAATGCAATGTTGAGCATATAAAGAATCATTCCCAATCAAGGATGAATTATGTACAAGCAATGTTTTCACAAAAAAAAAATCCAAATTATATTATCAGTTATAGGTATCCTCTTGGGAATTCTTGAATATTCAACCACAAAAGTCGAGTGCATGGCATTTCTCCTGTTATTCTGGACTAAATGCAATGTTGAACATATATAGAATCATTCCTGATCAGGAATGAATTTTGTACAAGCACAGTTTTCACGAAAAAAAAATCCAAAGTTTAATACCAGTTAAAGGTATCCTTTTGGGAATTCTTGAATAATCAAACACAGAAGTCAAGTGCATGGCATTTCTCCTTCTATTCTGTACTGAATGGAATCTTGAACATATATAGAATCATTCCTGATCAGGTACAAACTTTGAACAAACACAGTTTCCACGAAAAAAAATCCAAAGTTTATTACCAGTTAAAGGTATCCTCTTCGGATTTCTTGAATATTCAAACACAAAAGTCAAGTGCATGGCATTTCTTCTGTTATTCTGGACGAAATACAATGTTTAACATACAGAGAATCATTCCTGATCAGGAATGGATTTAGTACAAGCACACTTTCCACGAAAAAAAACTTCAAAGTTTATTAACAGTTATAGGTATCCTCTTGGGAATTCTTGAATAATCAACCACAAAAGTCAAGTGCATGGCATTTCTCCTCTGATCCTGAATTAAATGCATTGTTGAACATATATGAAATCGATCCTGATCGGGAATGGACTTTGTTCAAGCACAGTTTTCACGAAAAAAATTCCAAAGTCTAATATCAGTTTAAGGGCCTCTTGGAAAAAAATCCTTTTGGGAATTCTTGAATAATCAACCACAAAAGTCAAGTACATGGCATTTCTCCTGTGATTCTGGAGATTATGCATTGCTGAACATATATAGAATCATTCCTGATCAGGATTGAATTTTGTACAAGCACATTTTTCACAAAAAAAGATTCCAGAGTCTGATACCAGTTATAGGTATCCTCTTGGGATTTCTTGAATAATCGAACACAAAAGTCAAGTGCATGGCATTTCTTCTGTTATTCTGGACTAAATGCAATGTTTAACATACAGAGAATCATTCCTGATCAGGAATGGATTTAGTACAAGAACACTTTCCACGAAAAAAAACTTCAAAGTTTATTAACAGTTATAGGCATGGCATTTCTTCTGTTTTTCTGGACAGAATGCAATGTTGAACATATATAGAATCATTACTGATCAGGTTAGAATCTTGTACAAGCAAAGTTTCCACGAAAAAAAAATCCAAAGTTTATTACCAGTTATAGGTATCCTCTTGGGAATTCTTGGATAATCAGACAAAATAGTCAAGTGCATGGCATTTCTTTCGTTATTCTGGACTGAATGCAATGTTGAACATATATAGAATCATTCCTGATCAGGAATGAATTTTGTACAAGCACAGTTTCCACGAGAAAAAAACTTCAAAGTTTATTAACAGTTATAGGTATCCTCTTGGGAATTCTTTAATAATCAACAACAAAAGTCAAGTGCATGGCATTTTTTCTCTGATTCTGGATTGAATGCATTGTTGAACAAATATAGAATCATTCCTGATCAGGATTGAATTTTGTACAAGCACAGTTTTCACGAGAAAAGATTCCAGAGTCTGATACCACTTATAGGTATCCTCTTGGGATTTCTTGAATAATCAAACACAAAAGTCAAGTACATGGCATTTCTTCTGTTATTCTGGACTAAATGCAATGTTTAACATACAGAGAATCATTCCTGATCAGGAATGGATTTAGTACAAGCACACTTTCCACGAAAAAAAACTTCAAAGTTTATTAACAGTTATAGGTATCCTCTTGGGAATTCTTGAATAATCAACCACAAAAGTCAAGTGCATGGCATTTCTTCTCTGATTCTGAATTAAATGCATTGTTGAACATATATGAAATCATTCCTGATCGGGATTGAATTTTGTACAAGCACAGTTTTCACGAAAAAAAATTCCATAGTCTAATATCAGTTAAAGGTATCCTCTTGGGAATTCTTGAATTATCAACCACAAAAGTCAAGTACATGGCATTTCTCCTGTGATTCTGGAGATAATGCATTGCTGAACATATATAGTAACATTTCTCATTTTGAATTGATTTTGTACGAGCACAGCTTTCACTAAAAAAAGATCCAAATTTTATTACCAGTTATAGGTATCCTCTTGGGAATTTTTGAATAATCAACAAAAGTCAAGTGCATGGCATTTCTCCTCCGATTCTTGATTGAATGCAATGTTGAACATATAAAATATCATTTCTGATTCTGAATGAATTTTGTACAACTCAGTTTTCACTTAAAGAAATTCCAAAGTTTATTACCAGTTATAGGTATTTCCTTGGGAATTCTAGAAAAATCAACCACAAAAGTCAAGTGAATGGCATTCCTCCTGTAATATTGAACTTGATGCAATGCTTAACATACATAGAATCATTCCTGATCAGGAATGGATTTAGTACAAGCACACTTTCCACAAGAAAAAATTCCAAAGTTTATTACCAGTTATAGGTATCCTCTTGAGAATTCTTGAATAATCAACCACAAAAGTCAAGTGCATGGCATTTCTTCTCTGATTCTGAATTGAATGCATTTTTGAACATATATAGAATCATTCCTGATCGGGAATGGATTTTGTACAAGCACAGCTTTCACTAAAAAAAGTTCCAAAGTTTATTACCAGTTATAGGTATCCTCTTGGGAATTCTTGAATAATCAACCACAAAAGTCAAGTGCATGGCATTTCTCCTGTTATTCTGGTCTAAATGCAATGTTGAACATATATAGAATCTTTCCTGATCAGGAATGAATTTCGTACAAGCACAATTTTCATGAAAAAAAATTCCAAAGTCCAATACCAGTTGAAGGTATCCTCTTGGGAATTCTTGAATAATCAAACACAAAAGTCAAGTGCATGGCATTTCTTTCGTTATTCTGGACTGAGTGCAATGTTGATCATATATAGAATCATTCCTGATCAGGAATGAATTTTGTTCAAGCACAGTTTCCACGAAAAAAAAATCCAAAGTTTATTACCTGTTATAGGTATACTCTTGGGAATTCTTGAATAATCAACCACAAAAGTCAAGTGCATGGCATTTCTTCCGTTATTCTGGACTGATTGCGATGTTGAACATATATAGAATCATTCCTGATCAGGATTGATTTTTGTACAAGTAGTTTTCACAAAAAAAATTCCAAAGTTTATTACCAGTTATAGTTATCCTCTTGAGATTTCTTGAATAATCAACCAGAAAAGTCCAACTACATGGCATTTCTCCTGTGATGATGGATTGAATGCATTGCTGAACATATATAGTATCATTTCTGATTTTGAATGGATCTTGTACAAGGACAGTTTCCACGAAAAAAAATCCAAAGTTTATTACCAATTAATGGTATCCTCTTCGGATTTCTTGAATAATCAACCACAAAAGTCAAGTGCATGGCATTTCTTTTTTTATTCTAGACTGAATGCAATGTTGAACATACATAGAATCATTCCTGAACAGGAATGGATTTATTACAAGCACAGTTTTCACGAAAAAAAATTCCATACTTTATTACCAGTTATAGGTATCCTCTTGGGAATTCTTGAATAATCAACCACAAAAGTCTAGTGCATGGCATTTCTCCAGTGATTCTGGATTTGATGCAATGATGAACATATATAGTAGAATTCCTGATTTTGAATGAATTTTCTACAACACAGTTCTCACGAAAAACGATTCCAAAGTTTATTACCAGTTATAGGTATCTTCTTGGATGTCTTGAATGATCAACCACAAAGGTCAAGTGCATGGCATTTCTCCTGTGATTCTGGATTAGATGCAATGTTGAACATATATAGAATCATTCCTGATCAGGATTGAATTTTGTACAAGCACAGTTTTCACGAAAAAAGATTCCAGAGTCTGATACCAGTTATAGGTATCCTCTTGGGATTTCTTGAATAATCAAACACAAAAGTCAAGTGCATGGCATTTCTTCTGTTATTCTAGACTAAATGCAATGTTTAACATACAGAGAATCATCCCTGATCAGGAATGGATTTTGTACAAGCACACTTTCCACGAAAAAAAACTTCAAAGTTTATTAACAGTTATAGGTATCCTCTTAAGAATTCTTGAATAATCAACCACAAAAGTCAAGTGCATGGCATTTCTTCCCTTATTCTGAATTAAATGCATTGTTGAACATATATGAAATCATTCCTGATCGGGAATGGACTTTGTACAAGCACAGTTTTCACGAAAAAAAATTCCAAATTCTAATATCAGTTAAAGGTATCCTCTTGGGAATTCTTGAATAAACAATCACAAAAGTCAAGTTCATGGCATTTCTCCTGTGATTCTGGAGATAATGCATTGCTGAACATATCGTACCCGTACTGGCAAAACTCACCAAGTCAAAAACTACAGTTTCGAGTTATAAGCACATAACACTTGGTGAGTTTTGCCTGACTACCAAACAGCAAATATTGCTCACCATTTCCTAAATAATGTTATCACTATCCATTAATAATTAGTTTGTGGGAAGCAAAACTCACGAAATATGTTTAGTGAAGTGATGAATAGTGAATTTATGTATAGTGCTTGATGAAGCTCTGTATTCATGAGGATGAAAACTCATTAAAGATGGTTAGTAAAAATTGCTAGGTGATTCCTTGAAAACTAAAGGACTTTGGTGAATTTTGCCAGACAAGAAAAATGTGTCTAGCACTTTAGTGAGATCTAATAAAGTGGAAAAATAGAAATAGTAATAAAACATATCGCTGGCCTAGTTCAACACTACTACAACTCAAAAATCTAAGTTTTGAGAAAAAGGCAATTTTATGTTTCAAATTATTACTATGAATTGTGCATTGCATAAATGGAAAGTTGATTTCTCCCATGTAGAAGTATAATATTCTTAGACTTAGTTGAGTGTAGCTCTGGAAAGAGGAAGGAAAGCTGAGTTAAATGATGTAGTTATCTCAAAAATGATAATTTTTGAGTTGTAGCACTGTTGAACTGGGGCAGCGATATGACTTGGTGAGTTCTGCCTACTCAAAGAGCTACATTTTTTAAGCCTATTGAAATATATTACTGAAAATGAGCATTTTTGTAGTTAGTGAGTTTTGCCAGAACGGGGACAATATATAGTATCATTTCTCATTTTGAATGGATTTTGTACGAGCACAGCTTTCACTAAAAAAAGATCCAAAGTTTATTACCAGTTATAGGTATTTTCTTGGGAATTCTAGAAAAATCAACCACAAAAGTCAAGTGAATGGCATTCCTCCTGTAATATTGAACTTAATGTAATGCTTAACATACATAGAATTATTCCTGATCAGGAATGGATTTAGTACAAGCACACTTTCCACGAAAAAAAATTCCAAAGTTTATTACCAGTTATAGGTATCCTCTTGAGAATTCTTGAATAATCAACCACAAAAGTCAAGTGCATGGCATTTCTTCTCTGATTCTGAATTGAATGCATTTTTGAACATATATAGAATCATTCCTGATCGGGAATGGACTTTGTACAAGCACAGTTTTCACAAATAAAATCCAAAGTTTATTACCAGTTATAGGTATCCTCTTGGGAATTCTTGAATAATCAACCACAAAAGTCAAGAACATGGCATTTCTTCTGTGTTAATGGATTAAATGCATTGCTGAACATATATAGTATAATTTCTGATTTTGAATGGATTTTGTACAAGCACAGCTTTCACTAAAAAAAGTTCCAAAGTTTATTACCAGTTATAGGTATCCTCTTGGGAATTCTTGAATAATCAACCACAAAAGTCAAGTGCATGGCATTTCTTTCGTTATTCTGGACTGAATGCAATGTTGAACATATATAGAATCATTCCTGATCAGGATTGATTTTTGTACAAGCACAGTTTTCACAAGAAAAATTCCAAAGTTTATTACCAGTTATAGTTATCCTCTTGAGATTTCTTGAATAATCAACCACAAAAGTCAAGTACATGGCTTTTCTCCTGTGATGATGGATTAAATGCATTGCTGAACATATATAGTATCATTTCTGATTTTGAATGGATTTTGTACAAGGACAGTTTCCACGAAAAAAATCCAAAGTTTATTACCAATTATAGGTATCCTCTTCGGATTTCTTGAATAGTCAACCACAAAAGTCAAGTGCATGGCATTTCTTCCGTTATTCTGGATGGAATGCAATGTTGAACATATAGAGAATCATTACTAGAATCATTACTAATCAGGATAGAATTTTGTTCAAGCACAGTTTCCACGAAAAAAAAATCGAAAGTTTATTACCAGTTATAGGTATCCTCTTGGGAATTCTTGGGAATTCAAGAGGGTTATTCCCTCTTGGGAATTCTTGAATAATCAGACACAAAAGTCAAGTGCATGGCATTTCTTTCGTTATTCTTGACTGAATGCAATGTTTAGCATATATTGAATCATTCTTGATCAGGAATGGATCCAGTACAAGCACAGTTTTCATGGAAAAAAATCCCAAAGTTTATTACCAGTTATACGTATCCTCTTGGAAATTCTTGAATAATCAACCACAGAAGTCAAGTGCATGACATTTCTCCTGTGATCCTGGATCGTATGCAATTTTGAACATATAAAGTATCATTTCTGATTTTGAATGAATTTTGTACAAGCACAGTTTTTACAAAAAAAAATTCTAAAGTTTATTACCAGTTATAGGTATCCTCTTGGGAATTCTTGAATAATCAACCACAAAAGTCAAGTGCATGGCATTTCTTCAGTGATTCTGGATTTGATGCAATGGTGAACATATCTAGTATAATTCCTGATTTTAAATGAATTTTGTACAACACAGTTTTCACGAAAAACGATTCCAAAGTTCATTACCAGTTATAGGTATCTTCTTGGAATTCTTGAAAAATCAAACACGAAGGTCAAGTGCATGGCATTTCTCCTGTGATTCTGGATTGGATGCAATGTTGAACATATATAGAATCATTCCTGATCAGGAATGAACTTTGTATAACCACAGTTTTCACAAAAAAAATATGAAGTTTATTACCAGTTATAGGTATCATCTTGGGAATTCTTGAATAAGCAACCACAAATGTCACGTGCATGGTATCATTTCTGTTATTCTGGACTGAATGCAATGTTAAGCATATGAAGAATCATACCCAATCAAGGATGAATTTTGTACAAGCAATGTTTTCACGAAGGAAAAATTCCAAAGTTTATTATCAGTTAAATGTATCCTCCTGAGAATTCTCGAATAATCAACCACAAAAGTCGAGTGCATGGCATTTCTCTCTCGATTCTTGATTGAATGCATTGTTGAACATATATAGAATCATTCCAGATCGGGAATGAACTTTGTACAAGCACAGTTTTCACAAAGAAAAAATCCATGTTTATTACCATGTATAGTTATCCTCTTGAGAATTCTTGAATAGTAAACCACAAGAGTCAAGTACATGGCAATTCTCCTGTGATAATGGATTAAATGCATTGCTGAATATATATAGTATCATTTCTGATTCTGAATGGATTTTGTACAAGGACAGTTTCCACGAAAAAAAATTCCAAATATTATTAACAGTTATAGGTATCCTTTTGGGAATTCTTGGGAATTCACTCTTGGGAATTCTTGAATAATCAAACACAAAAGTCAAGAGCATGGCATTTCTTCTGTTATTTTGGACTGAATGCAATGTTGAACATAGATGGGATCATCCCTGATCAGGAATGAATTTTGTACAAGAACAGTTTCCACGAAGAAAAATTCCAAAGTTTATTACCAGTTATAGTTATCCTCTTGAGATTTCTTGAATAATCAACCACAAAAGTCAAGTACATGGCATTTCTCCTGTGATAATGGATTAAATGCATTGCTGAACATATATAGTATCATTTCTGATTTTGAATGGATCTTGTACAAGGACAGTTTCCACGAAAAAAAATCCAAAGTTTATTACCAATTATAGGTATCCTCTTCGGATTTCTTGAATAATCAACCACAAAAGTCAAGTGCATGGCATTTCTTCCGTTATTCTGGATGGAATGCAATGTTGAACATATAGAGAATCATTACTAGAATCATTACTAATCAGGATAGAATTTTGTTCAAGCACAGTTTCCACGAAAAAAAAATCGAAAGTTTATTACCAGTTATAGGTATCCTCTTGGGAATTCTTGGGAATTCAAGAGGGTTATTCCCTCTTGGGAATTCTTGAATAATCAGACACAAAAGTCAAGTGCATGGCATTTCTTTCGTTATTCTTGACTGAATGCAATGTTTAGCATATATTGAATCATTCTTGATCAGGAATGGATCCAGTACAAGCACAGTTTTCATGGAAAAAAATCCCAAAGTTTATTACCAGTTATACGTATCCTCTTGGAAATTCTTGAATAATCAACCACAGAAGTCAAGTGCATGACATTTCTCCTGTGATCCTGGATCGTATGCAATTTTGAACATATAAAGTATCATTTCTGATTTTGAATGAATTTTGTACAAGCACAGTTTTTACGAAAAAAAAATTCTAAAGTTTATTACCAGTTATAGGTATCCTCTTGGGAATTCTTGAATAATCAACCACAAAAGTCAAGTGCATGGCATTTCTTCAGTGATTCTGGATTGAATGCATTGCTGAACATATATAGTATCATTTCTGATTTTGAATGAATTTTGTACAACACAGTTTTCACGAAAAACGATTCCAAAGTTCATTACCAGTTATAGGTATCTTCTTGGAATTCTTGAAAAATCAAACACGAAGGTCAAGTGCATGGCATTTCTCCTGTGATTCTGGATTGGATGCAATGTTGAACATATATAGAATCATTCCTGATCAGGAATGAACTTTGTATAACCACAGTTTTCACAAAAAAAATATGAAGTTTATTACCAGTTATAGGTATCATCTTGGGAATTCTTGAATAAGCAACCACAAATGTCACATGCATGGTATCATTTCTGTTATTCTGGACTGAATGCAATGTTAAGCATATGAAGAATCATACCCAATCAAGGATGAATTTTGTACAAGCAATGTTTTCACGAAGGAAAAATTCCAAAGTTTATTATCAGTTAAATGTATCCTCCTGAGAATTCTCGAATAATCAACCACAAAAGTCGAGTGCATGGCATTTCTCTCTCGATTCTTGATTGAATGCATTGTTGAACATATATAGAATCATTCCAGATCGGGAATGAACTTTGTACAAGCACAGTTTTCACAAAGAAAAAATCCATGTTTATTACCATGTATAGTTATCCTCTTGAGAATTCTTGAATAGTAAACCACAAGAGTCAAGTACATGGCAATTCTCCTGTGATAATGGATTAAATGCATTGCTGAATATATATAGTATCATTTCTGATTCTGAATGGATTTTGTACAAGGACAGTTTCCACGAAAAAAAATTCCAAATATTATTAACAGTTATAGGTATCCTTTTGGGAATTCTTGGGAATTCACTCTTGGGAATTCTTGAATAATCAAACACAAAAGTCAAGAGCATGGCATTTCTTCTGTTATTTTGGACTGAATGCAATGTTGAACATAGATGGGATCATCCCTGATCAGGAATGAATTTTGTACAAGAACAGTTTCCACGAAAAAAAAAATCCAAAGCTTATTACCAGTTATAGGTATCCTCTTGAGAATTCTTGAATAATCAACCAAAAAAGTCAAGTGCATGACATTTCTTCTGTTATTCTGGACTGATTGCAATGTTGAACATATATAGAATCATTCCTGATCAGGATTGATTTTTGTACAAGCACAGTTTCCACGAAAAAAAATTCCAAAGTTTATTACCAGTTATGGGTATCCTCTTGAGAATTCTTGTATAATCAACCACAAAAGTCAAGTGCATGGCTTTATTTCTCTGATTCTGAATTTAATACATTGTACTTATTCTGGACTGAATGCAATGTTGAACATATATAGAATCATTCCTGATCAGGAATGAATTTTGTACAAGCACAGTTTCCACGAAAAAAAATTCCAAAGTTTATTACCAGTTATAGGTATCCTCTTGGGAATTCTTGAATAATCAACCACAAAAGTCAAGTGCATGGCATTTCTTCTTTCTTGAATAATCAACCACAAAAGTCAAGTGCATGGCATTTCTTCTGTTATTCTGGACTGAATGCAATGTTGAACATATATAGAATCATTCCTGATCAGGATTGAATTTTGTACAAGCACAGTTTCCACGAAAAAAAATTCCAAAGTTCATTACCAGTTATAGGTATCCTCTTGGGAATTCTTGAATAATCAACCACAAAAGTCAAGTGCATGGCATTTCTTCTCTGATTCTGAATTGAATGCATTGTTGAACATATATAGAATCATTCCTGATCGGGAATGGACTTTGTACAAGCACAGTTTTCACGAAAAAAAATTCCAAAGTCTAATACCAGTTATAGGTATCCTCTTGGGAATTCTTGAATAATCAACCACAAAAGTCAAGTACATGGCATTTCTTCTGTGATTCTGGAAATAATGCATTGCTGAACATATATAGTATCATTTCTCATTTTGAATGGATTTTGTACGAGCACAGCTTTCACTAAAAAAAATCCAAAGTTTATTACCAGTTATAGGTATCCTCTTGGGAATTCTTGAATAATCAACCACAAAAGTCAAGTGCATGGCATTTCTCCTTCGATTCTTGATTGAATGCAATGTTGAACATATAAAGTATCATTTCTGATTTTGAATGAATTTTGTACAAGCACACTTTCGACGAAAAAAAATTCCAAAGTTTATTAACAGTTATAGGTATCCTCTTGGGAATTCTTGAATAATCAACCACAAAAGTCAAGTGCATGGCATTTCTTCTCTGATTCTGAATTGAATGCATTGTTGAACATATATAGAATCATTCCCGATCGGGAATGAACTTTGTACAAGCACAGTTTTCACGAAAAAAAATTCCAAAGTCTAATACCAGTTATAGGTATCCTCTTGGGAATTCTTGAATAATCAACCACAAAAGTCAAGTACATGGCATTTCTTCTGTGATTCTGGAAATAATGCATTGCTGAACATATATAGTATCATTTCTCATTTTGAATGGATTTTGTACAAGCACAGCTTTCACTAAAAAAAGTTCCAAAGTTTATTACCAGTTATTATAGAATCATTCCTGATCAGGATTGAATTTTGTACAAGCACAGTTTTCACGAAAAAAAATCCAAAGTCTAATACCAGTTGAAGGTATCCTCTTGGGAATTCTTGAATAATCAAACACAAAAGTCAAGTGCATGGCATTTCTTCTGTCATTCTGGACTAAATGCAATGTTTAACATACATAGAATCATTCCTGATCAGAAATGGATTTAGTACAAGCACACTTTCGACGAAAAAAAATTCCAAAGTTTATTAACAGTTATAGGTATCCTCTTGGGAATTCTTGAATAATCAACCACAAAAGTCAAGTGCATGGCATTTCTTCTCTGATTCTGGATTGAATGCATTGTTGAACATATATAGAATCATTCCTGATCAGGAATGAATTTTGTACAAGCACAGTTTTCACGAAAAAAAATTCCAAAGTTTATTACCAGTTATAGGTATCCTCTTGGGAATTCTTGAATAATCAACCACAAAAGTCAAGTGCATGGCATTTCTTCTGTTATTCTGGACTGATTGCAATGTTGAACATATATAAAATCATTCCTGATCAGGAATGAACTTTGTACAAGCACAGTTTTCACAAAAAAAAATTCCAAAGTTTATTAACAGTTATAGGTATCCTCTTGGGAATTCTTGAATAATCAACCACAAAAGTCAAGTGTTTGGCATTTCTTTTGTTATTCTGGACTAAATGCAATGTTGAACATATATAGAATCATTCCTGATCATTAACAAACTCTAAACAAACACAGTTTCCACGAAAAAAAAATTCAAATTTTATTACAAGTTATAGGTGTCCTCTTGGGAATTCTTGAATAATCAACCACAAAAGTCAAGTGCATGGCATTTCCTTTCCAATTCTGGATTGAATGCATTGTTGAACATATATAGAATCATTCCAGATCGGGAATGAACTTTGTACAAGCACAGTTCTAACAAAGAAAAAATCGAAAATTTATTACCAGTTAAAGGTATCCTCTTGGGAATTTTTGAATAATCAACCACAAAAGTCAAGTGTTTGGCATTTCTTTTGTTATTCTGGACTAAATGCAATGTTGAACATATATAGAATCATTCCAGATCTGGAATGAACTTTGTACAAGCACAGTTCTCACAAAGAAAAAATCGAAAATTTATTACCAGTTAAAGGTATCCTCTTGGGAATTCTTGAATAATCAAACACAAAAGTCAAGTGCATGGCATTTCCTCTGTTATTCTGTTCTGAATGCAATGTTTTTTTTACATATATAGAATCATTCCTGATCAGGAATGGATTTAGTACAAGCACACTTTCCACGAAAAAAAATTCCAGAGTCTTATACCAGTTATAGGTATCCTCTTGGGATTTCTTGAATAATCAAACACAAAAGTCGAGTGCATAGCATTTCTTCTGTCATTCTGGACTAAATGCAATGTTCAACATACATAGAATCATTCCTGATCAGGAATGGATTTAGTACAAGCACACTTTCCACAAAAAAAATTCCAAAGTTTATTAACAGTTATAGGTATCCTCTCGGGAATTCTTGAATAATCAACCACAAAAGTCAAGTGCATGGCATTTCTTCTCTGATTCTGGATTGAATGCATTGTTGAACATTCAAAGAATCATTCCTAATTGAGAATAGACTTTGTACAAGCACAGTTTTCACAAAAAAAAAATCCAAAGATTATTACCAGTTATAGGTATCCTCTTGGGAATTCTTGAATAATCAACCACAAAAGTCAAGTACATGGCATTTCTGCTGTGTCAATGGATCAAATGTATTGCTGAACATATATAGTATAATTTCTGATTTTGGATGGATTCTGTACAAGCACAGCTTTCACTAAAAAAAGTTCTAAAGTTTATTACCAGTTATAGGTATCCTCTTCAGAATTTTTGAATAATCAACCACAAAAGTCAAGTGCATGGCATTTCTTCTGTGATTCTGGAGATTATGCATTGCTGAACATATAGAGTATCATTTCTCATTCTGAATGGATTTTGTACGAGCACAGCTTTCACTAAAAAAAGTTCCAAATTTTATTACCAGTTATAGGTATCCTCTTGGGAATTCTTGAATAATCAACCACAATAGTCAAGTGCATGGCATTTCTCCTTTGATTCTCGATTGAATGCAATGTTGAACATATAAAGTATCATTTCTGATTTCGAATGAATTTTGTACAACTCAGTTTTCACTTAAAGAAATTCCAAAGATTATAACCAGTTATAGGTATTTTCTTGGGAATTCTAGAATAATCATCCACAAAAGTCAAACACATGGCATTTCTTCTTTTATTCTGGACTGAATGCAATGGTAAACATACATAGAATCATTCCTGATCAGGAATGGATTCAGTACAAGCACAGTTTCAACGGAAAAAAATTCCAAAGTTTATTACCAGTTATACGTATCCTCTTGGAAATTCTTGAATAATCAACCACAAAAGTCAAGTACATGGCATTCCCCCTGTGATTCTGGATCATATGCAATTTTGAACATATAAAGTATCATTTCTGATTTTGAATGAATTTTGTACAAGCACAGTTTTCACGAAAAAAAATTCTAAAGTTTATTACCAG
Source organism: Nilaparvata lugens (assembly GCF_014356525.2). Lineage (NCBI taxonomy): Eukaryota > Metazoa > Arthropoda > Insecta > Hemiptera > Delphacidae > Nilaparvata > Nilaparvata lugens. Next base: position 56,915,369 of record NC_052518.1, on the reverse strand, counting down.
TTATAGGTATCCTCTTGGGAATTCTTGAATAATCAACCACAAAAGTCAAGTGCATGAAATTTCTCCAGTGATTCTGGATTTGATGCAGAGTTGAACATATATAGTATAATTCCTGATTTTGAATGAATTTTGTACAACCACAGTTTTCAAAAAAAAAAAATCCAAAGTTTAGTGCCAGTTATATGTATCCTCTTTGGAATTCTTGAATAATTAACCACTAAAGTTAAGTGCATGGCATTTCTTCTGTTATTCTGGACTAAATGCAATGTTGAACATATATAGAATCATTCCTGATAAGGAATGAATTTTGTACAAGCACAATTTTCATGAAAAAAAATTCCAAAGTCTAATACCAGTTGAAGGTATCCTCTTGGGAATTCTTGAATAATCAAACACAAAAGTCAAATGCATGGCATTTCTTTTGTTATTCTGGACTGAATGCAATGTTGAACATATATAGAATCATTCCTGATCAGGATTGAATTTTGTACACGCACAGTTTTCACAAAAAAAATTCCAAAGTTTATAACCAGCTATGGGTATCCTCTTGGGAATTCTTGAATAATCAACCACAATAGTCAAGTGCATGGCATTTCTTTTGTTATTCTGGACTGATTGCAATGTTGAACATATATAGAATCATTCCTGATCAGGATTGAATTTTGTACAAGCACAGTTCTCAAAAAGAAAAAATCGAAAATTTATTACCAGTTAGAGGTATCCTCTTGGGAATTCTTGAATAATCAACCACAAAAGTCAAGTGTTTGGCATTTCTTTTGTTATTCTGGACTAAATGCAATGTTGAACATATATAGAATCATTCCTGATCATTAACAAACTCTAAACAAACACAGTTTCCACGAAAAAAAAATTCAAATTTTATTACAAGTTATAGGTGTCCTCTTGGGAATTCTTGAATAATCAACCACAAAAGTCAAGTGCATGGCATTTCCTTTCTGATTCTGGATTGAATGCATTGTTGAACATATATAGAATCATTCCAGATCGGAAATGAACTTTGTACAAGCACAGTTCTCACAAAGAAAAAATCGAAAATTTATTACCAGTTAAAGGTATCCTCTTGGGAATTCTTGAATAATCAACCACAAAAGTCAAGTGTTTGGCATTTCTTTTGTTATTCTGGACTAAATGCAATGTTGAACATATATAGAATCATTCCTGATAAGGAATGAATTTTGTACAAGCACAATTTTCATGAAAAAAATTCCAAAGTCTAATACCAGTTGAAGGTATCCTCTTGATCGAAAATTTATTACCAGTTAAAGGTATCCTCTTGGGAATTCTTGAATAATCAACCACAAAAGTCAAGTGTTTGGCATTTCTTTTGTTATTCTGGACTAAATGCAATGTTGAACATATATAGAATCATTCCTGATAAGGAATGAATTTTGTTCAAGCACAGTTTTCACGAAAAAAAATTCCAAAGTTTATTATCAGTTATAGGTATCCTCTTGAGAATTCTTGAATAATCAACCACAAAAGTCAAGTGCATGGAATTTTTTCTCTGATTCTGAATTGAATGCATTGTTTAACATATATAGAATCATTCCTGATCAGTGATGAACTTTGTACAAGCACAGTTTTGAAAAAAAAATCCAAAGTTTTTCACCAGTTATAGGTATCCTCTTGGGAATTCTTGGATAATTAACCACAAAAGTCAAGTGCATGGCATTTCTTCTGTTATTCTGGACTGATTGCAATGTCGAACATATATAGAATCATTCCTGATCAGGATTGAATTTTGTACAAGCATAGTTTTCACGAAAAAAAATTCCAGAGTCTAATACCAGTTATAGGTATCCTCTTGGGATTTCTTGAATAATCAACCACAAAAGTCAAGTGCATGGAATTCTTTCTCTGATTCTTAATTGAATGCATTGTTTAACATATATAGAATCATTCCTGATCAGTGATGAACTTTGTACAAGCACAGTTTTAGAAAAAAAATCCAAAGTTTTTCACCAGTTATAGGTATCCTCTTGGAAAATCTTGGATAATTAACCACAAAAGTCAAGTGCATGGCATTTCTTCAGTTATTCTGGACTGATTGCAATGTCGAACATATATAGAATCATTCCTGATCAGGATTGATTTTTGTACAAGCATAGTTTTCACGAAAAAAAATTCCAGAGTCTTATACCAGTTATAGGTATCCTCTTGGGATTTCTTGAATAATCAAACACAAAAGTCAAGTGCATGGCATTTCTTCTGGTATTCTGGGCTGAATGCAATGTTTTTTTTTACATACATAGAATCATTCCTGATCAGGAATGGATTTAATACAAGCACACTTTCCACGAAAAAAAAATTCCAAAGTTTATTAACAGTTATAGGTATCCTCTTGGGAATTCTTGAATAATCAAACACGAAAGTCAAGTGCATGGCATTTCTTCTCAGATTCTGAATTGAATGCATTGTTGAACATATAAGGAATCATTCCTGATCGGGAATGGACTTTGTACAAGCACAGTTTTCACAAAAACAAATCTAAAGTTTATTACCAGTTATAGGTATCCCCTTGAGAATTCTTGAATAATCAACCACAAAAGTCAAGTACATGGCATTTCTTCTGTGTCAATGGATCAAATGCATTGCTGAACATATATAGTATAATTTCTGATTTTGAATGGATTTTGTACAAGCACAGCTTTCACTAAAAAAAGTTCCAAGGTTTATTACCAGTTATAGGTATCCTCTTGGGAATTCTTGAATAATCAACCACAAAAGTCAAGTGCATGGCATTTCTTCTGTGATTCTGGAGATAATGCATTGCTGAATGTATATATTATCATTTCTCATTCTGAATGGATTTTGTACGAGCACAGCTTCCACTAAAAAAAGTTCCAAATTTTATTACCAGTTATAGGTATCCTCTTGGGAATTCTTGAATAATCAACCACAAAAGTCACGTGCATGGCATTTCTTCTTTTATTCTGGACTGGATGCAATGTTAAGCGTATGAAGAATCATTCCCAATCAAGGATGAATTTTGTACAAGCAATGTTTTAAGGAAAAAAAAATTCAAATTTTATTACAAGTTATAGGTGTCCTCTTGGGAATTCTTGAATAATCAACCACAAAAGTCAAGTGCATGGCATTTTCTTTTCGATTCTGGATTGAATGCATTGTTGAACATATATAGAATCATTCCAGATCAGGAATGAACTTTGTACAAGCACAGTTTTCACAAAAAAAAATTCCAAAGTTTATAACCAGTTATGGGTATCCTCTTGGGAATTCTTGAATGATCAACCACAAAAGTCAAGTGCATAGCATTTCTCCCCTGATTCTGAATCGAATACATTATCGAACATATATGGAATCATTCCTGTGCAGGAATGAATTTTGTTCAAGCACAGTTTTAACGAAAAAAAATTCCAAAGTTTATCACCAGTTATAGGTATCCTTTTTTTTTTTTTTTTTTTTAAGGTTACGTCCTAAAGACTCCAGTCATGGAGTATAAGACAAGTCATGTTATTACATAATAATTCTAACACTGAGTAGTTCAACCTAGTTTAGGTTTGAAAGGAATTCTTGTACACTATAAAAAGCTCAACTAAATATTTTTTAATTTTTTTTTTTGAAAATCTTCAAATTATCATTACTTTTCAAGATTTGAGGTAGCTTGTTATAAAATTTCCCACCAATATAATCTGGTTTTTGTTCAAATAACCTACTATTGTGACCCATTATATGATAATCTGCTCTGTTTCGCGTATTATACTCATGAACATCTGAATTCTGGATCACACCACTCGTTTTCACATGCATTACAACTTCATATACATACAAAGATGGCACAGTTAATAAACCAAGCTTTTTAAATAAAGGCCTACAAGAGTCTAACCTATTCACTTTCTCTATACATCTGAGTGCCTTCTTTTGAATCTTAAACACCCTGTCCATATTTTGTTGAGATGAATTACCCCATACTAAAATAGCATACCTAATATGAGATAGTATAAGTCCATGGTAAGCAGTTAACAGTAGTTTTTTATCATTCAGCCTAGCAAGCTGCCGCAGGACAAATACCCCAGATGATATCTTATTACATATCCTCTCAATGTAAGGATGCCATGTTAATTTCCTGTCCAATAAAATTCCTAAGAATGCTACTTTCTCTTCTTGGTCTAATTCATTATCCTCTACAAACACATTTATTTCTCTATCCTCTACTGAATTATATCTACTTTTGAATTGTAGGAAGTGACATTTCTTACTATTTATTGTTAATTGCCTTTGCTTCAAGAATTGGACAATTGACTGTACTCCAGTAAAAGCATTTATTTCTAGACTATCTAATAAATAATTGTTAAAGATAAGCGATGTGTCATCAGCAAACAACAGAGCTGTGTGATCTTTTAACTCTTTTGGTAATTGGTTCACATACAACAGAAACAGTAAGGGACCCAGAATTGAGCCTTGAGGTACTCCAGCCTGGACCTCCAGTTTTTGAGACTTAATTTTTACTATTTCATTCCCATCCACCTTGGTAAGCTCAACACACTGGTTTCTACCTATGAGATATGATTCAAACCATTTTAGTTCTATACCATTCACACCTACAGTTTTTAGTATTTCCAATAATATTCTATGGTTCACACAATCAAAAGCTTTGGATAAATCAAGAAATATTGCGGCTGCCTTCTCACCTGAATCTATTATATCTATTAGTCTTTCAACAAGGGATACTATTGCAGTCTTAGTAGATTTCCCTTTCTGGAACCCATGCTGTTCATCACATATGAAATTAATTTCTTCCAGGTGCATCAATAGCCTATTTAAAACTACTCTTTCAAAATTTACTTATTACAGTTAGAATACTAATGGGTCTATAATTTTCAACTCTTTCAGAATCACCGCTCTTGAAAATTGGCAAAATTTTTCCTTGTTTCAGATCATCAGGGAAAATACCCTGCTCTAGTGGAGTATTAAGGAGATGCAATAAAGGGTCCAGTAATTCATTTTCACATTCATTTAAAATTTTGCTTGAGACCCCATCCAATCCTACTGTTTTTTTGTTATTCAAATTTTTTATTATTCTTGACAACTCATCTCTTGATAATGGATGAAATTTAAATACCTTTTCAATTGGTTCAGCATTTAATGTAGTTGTATTACAAGTATTAGTGTTCAGTGACTTTTGGAGATTATATGCAACCTGTTGATAATACTTATTGAAAAAGTTACAAATGTCTATACTATCATCCATATAATTTCCATGTTCATCGATTATCCTAGGGACATTAGTAACTGTATCTTTTTGAGCTGCTCTCCTATTTCTATTAATTACCTCCCAAACAGCAGAGTTAAAATTGGTACTAGTTGTCAATATTTCAGCTGTTTCCTTACACTTAGCTTTCCTCACTTCTTTTGCATAGTTTTTCTTTAGACATTTGTATTTGACTTCACTCGGAACATCCCTCACTAATTTAAATTCCTCATAAGCTTCCCTAACAATATTTCTTTGAGTAAGAATATCTTCAGTTATCCATTCATCTACTTTGTTCAATTTACTTTTTACTTTGACTTATTTTATTGGACAGCATACACTGATGTGAAATCTTAGAGTATCAATGAATTGCTTATATTTGTAATTTAGGTTACAACTGTTATAAACACTACTCCAATTTTCTTGAAGCAGTTCCTGCTTCGAACAATTTATATTTCCTAGCTCATATTGCTGAATTTCTTTCACAAAAGTTTTTTTTCTGCTTGGATTCTGGCCCTGCAACTTAACATCTAAAATTTGATAGTTATGATTTGATAGATCTGAGCTACCTAACCTGACATTACAACCTTCTAAATTTGTGAGGATATTATCAATAATTGTCTGTGAAGTTCGAGTTACTCTTGTATATTCGTGGACCTTAATTTCTAAATTATTCATATTAATAATATCTCTAATATCCTCTGTCATTTTATCCTGCCTGGCAAAATCGGTATTGAAATCTCCTACTACTATAACATTTGTGAAACGAGCGGTTGTAATTTCCAAAAGTGTATGGAGCAGCTCACAAAATTTTTGCCAGTCTCCATTTGGTGACCTATAGATACCTAACACTGCTACCTCAAATCGATCATCAATTTTCAACCTTAGTCCCGTCACCTCTAAATCCATCTCAACAGAAAATCTCTTAACAAAATCCAGTTCATAAGTTTGGGTATGTTTAGCATTGCTAGTGAATATACATACACCACCACTTCTATGAGCTATTCTACAAAATTCTGATCTCAGTGAATAGCCTGGAATCCTAACTTGATTTATTTCCTTCATTTTTAAGCCATGCTCTGTGAAAATAACAATGTCAGGATCCTCCTGATAAGAAATACTTCTAATCTGTCAATTTTGTTGCGAAGATACTGAATATTTTGATGATAAATACTAAAAACCTTACCATCTTGTGCTACTCTATCTCTAGCATTTGTAGCTATTTCCCTTTCCCTGTTTTGAGCCAATTTACTAAAATATCGTTATTTGTTTTTTTGACTGTTTTTAAACCAGAGGATTGCAAACGGCTTTCAATCAGCTCTGCCAATCTATTACAAAATATAACTTTGCCAGATCGATTTAGATGCAACCCATGATTAGTGAAGTTATGTCTTTTCATCAATTTTCAACCTTAGTCCCGTCACCTCTAAATCCATCTCAACAGAAAATCTCTTAACAAAATCCAGTTCATAAGTTTGGGTATGTTTAGCATTGCTAGTGAATATACATATAATGATCTTACTTCGCACATATTACTTGAAATGAATAATTGACGAAAGATTTTCATTTACTTTAGAAAATCGATTTTAATGTCAATTATAATATAAACCTCAATAAATCTTAAACTGTACAAATATGAACATTCAATCATTTTCTCATCAGCTCTGCTATTAGTTTGATAACCAACATTACTAAATTATTAACAAGTCATATGGTTCATATGATTAGAAAGAAGAAGCGTGAATGTAGAGCAACCAGCTTCTTACATCTCCCCCCCTTGAACGAGAAACTTCCTCGAAGGTGTCAATTTGCTTGAGTGACAGATGATTGGTTCACTCCCATTGATTCCGCAGGCCACTTCATACATTGAGTTTGATATTCTTCTTATAATGGGGAACGGTCCACTTCTAACTTCATCTAATTTATTTCTATTCAACTTGTTCCCTTTTTCTATATACACTAGTTCTTTTTCCTTGAAACCATATATTCTTCTGTTCTTATCACATCTCAGTTTGTTCCGTTTGTGGTTTAAATTGGAATTTTTTATTGCTTCTTCTCTGTCTATTTGTAAGTTTCGTTTTTTCCTCAGTTGTGATGGTTTTATTTCCAAATCCTCTCCCAATAGCAGATATCTTGGTGTAAATTTAGTAGTGCTATGGATTGTCTTGTTGTATTCTGATGTGCAACTTTCCGCTATTTTCGACCACGTCTGCGTTCTTCCTTCTGGACTATTCACTTTGCATCTAATACGATTCACCAATGTCTGGTTTAGCCGCTCATTAAGACCATTTACGCTAAATTGAAAGAAAGTTTGAGCACTGAAACCTGGTCCCAAATTGTTCATAATAGTTTGGACAGTACAGATGTTTTGGTAGAGCATTTCCTAAATATTATTTCCAACCATATCCAACTGGCTACTTATGAAGTATCTATATCCCATAAGAGCAGACCATTGAATCCATGGATTGTTCCTGGACTTATAAAATCGATAAATAATAAAGATAAAATGTATAAACGGCTGAAAAAAGAACCACTCAATTTAAAACTAAAGCATGACTTGAAGAATTATAAGAAAATACTAGATGAATCAATAAAAATGGCTAAGGAAATATATTACAAGAATCAAATAAACAATTGCAAAGGTAATCCTAAAAAGCTTTGGAAAAAAGTAAATGTAGTCAATAGAAAAAAGTAAAGTAATGTAGAAAAAAGTAAAGTAAAATCTGTAGAGAATGAAGAAATTAATATTGATCCAGAGACTTTAAACAACTTTTTTGCTCATGTCGGGGAGATGCATGCTCGGTCAATTTCAAAGACAAATAGTCATTCTGAACTAAAATATTCTAAACCCAGACATAACTTTGCTAATTCGTTGTTTTTAATTCCAGTTTCTCCTCTTGAAGTGGAGGATACAATAAAAACTTTAAAGAATAATGCTAGTCCTGGAATTGATGAAATTAGCAGTGTTACTTTAAAACAGATAGCAGAGTTTATATCCTTACCAATTGCTCATATTGTAAACACTATTTTCACTAAAGCTTCTTTCCCAAGCCATTTCAAAATTGCCAGAATTGAGCCAATTTTTAAAAAAGGTGATAGGAATGATCCCTCCAATTATAGGCCTATAAGTCTACTTAGTAATTTAGCTAAAATAACTGAAAAATTATTAAAAAAACGCTTATTTGATTATATAATTAAATATGATATTCTTGAAACAAATCAATTCGGTTTTCAGACAAACAAAGGTACAGAAGATGCACTAAGTCATTTTTTGAGGATAGTAATTGACAGTATGAACAGAAATAAAAAGACAATAGCTGTTTTTCTTGATCTCTCGAAGGCTTTCGATACGGTTCCCCATGATAATTTATTTAAAAAACTGGAAAATCTAGGAATAAGAGGCATTGCTCTTGATTTGTTAAAAAGCTATTTGTGTGATAGGTCGCAAACTCTTTCATTAAACAATTTTAATTCATGTGAGAGTGCTGTGCGGTTACCCCCTTTTGGATTGCCTCAAGGAACAGTTTTATCCCCTCTTCTTTTTCTCTTATATGTAAATGATCTCCTTAAACTCAGTCTTGATAATGGTAAAATAGTTTCTTTTGCCGATGATACAGCCATAATTTTTTCGCATGAGAGTTGGACCAATGTTTTTAAAGTTGCTGAGGATGACATGAATATAGTCAAAAAATGGTTGGACTCAAATACTCTTAGTCTTAATATTTCAAAAACCAAATTCATAAATTTTACTGCAAATGCAGGTGGTCAACCAAATTTGCATTTGAACTGCACAGACACTCTCACCTGTGACTGCCCATCTATTGAAAAAGTTAATGAAATTAAATATCTGGGTGTAATAATAGATGAATATTTGAGGTGGAGTTCACACATAACTTTCCTTTGCAATAAACTAAAATATGCAAACTATAAATTTTACAAAATTAACAACATTATCAATTTGGAAAGTCTTAGGATGATATACTATGCTTTTGTACAGTCTTTAATTCAATATGGTTTAGTTGTATGGGGTGGAGCCTATGACACTCACCTTCTTAATTTATTTTTGATTCAAAAGTACATTATTAAGACAATTTTAAAAAAACCTAGGTTATATTCAAGTGAATCCCTCTTTATTGAATTTAATGTAATGACAATAAGGCAACTTTATTTCAAAAGACTTCTTAAACATATTGTGAAAAACAAAGATACATTTATCAGAACTGATAAACTGTTTTATAACTTAAGACCTGACACATCTTTGAAGTATATTATCCACGATTCAAAGTTGAGCTTTCTAAGAAGACAGATCATGTATATGAGCACTAGATTTATAAATATTTTACCTTTTGATTTTGAATTAAAAGTCCAAGATAGAATGATCGATACTTGGATTAAGGAGAGGTTCTTTTTTTCACTGGGAGCGGAATGGTGGTAGTGCCAATTTGATTTGTCTTTTTTTCTCATTTAAAAATTTTTTTCTCATTTAATTTTGTTTCTCATTAGTTTTTAAGATATCTATGTATTTATTCGTTTATTCTTTTTAGTTGATCTAATTTTTCAAGTTTTTGATTTTCTTTTTATTTATTTATTTATTTATTTAATACTCCCACCAGCGGGCAAGATGTTTTTTCTTTTGCTGGTGGCGCCTAAAAAATTCTACTTTTATCTTAGGTTTTCATGATTAGTCAAGTTCTATTCTATGTTATTTCTCAGTTTAAGATATTATGTTTTTGTTAGACTTGTCTATTTCAAATTTTTGTAATGTATGAATTTTTTGGCAAATAAATTTCAAATTTCAAATTTCAAATTTGATTGTGGGCAATCTACCGATGTGAACACCATTGTAACACCTTTTTCGAGTAGGTAATCTCTAAACTTTTTTGATTTGATAGACGCATATTGATCAGCTAATAGGATCTTGACAGAATGGTTTTGTAAGATAGGATCTAGCAAACGAATGTATTCTTTAGTAGTTTGACCGCTAGAGCTTGAAGTGAATGCATATCTAGAGAAGTGATCGACCAATATGTGTAGGTATCGTTTTGTTGAGTTGTTTCCACCAAACCCTCCAACAGTATCTATCGACATGATCTCATACGGTTCACTAGCTGGACCCAATTGTGAAAGTAATCCTATTGAGCGACCTCTTCTTGTTTTATTCTTCTTACATATATGACACGAATCACAATAGCGCTTGACCATTTCATCCATGTTGGAAAAGTAGTAATGTGGACGTATGTGTAATAGTGTGTGGTGAGTTCCGATATGTCCTAGTTGAAAATGAATTTTCTCAATCAATTCTTTATCCTTTTCTTGAGAAAGGAAGATTCTTTTGTTTCCTTTCATACATTTGTAGAATATTTCCTCTTTATATTCAACATTCCTATTATTCATTATTGCTTCTTTGTTTTTTTCTTGATCGTCTTTTATTTCTTGTATAGATATCAAATTCACAACTGTTAAAATGTCTTCATTTCCTTCAAAGTGCTCTAAAACTGGATTTCTTGATAAAGTATCTGCTTCAACATTTCCTTTTCCTGGGCTATATATCAATGTGAAATCATATTGTGATAGGTAGTATACAAGATCTCCCAATTCTTCATCGGTTCGTGCTTTTACTCTGAGATTCTCCAATGGTTTGTGGTCTGTGATCACTGTAAACTTCCGTCCTATCAACCAATATTGCCAATACATAATTGTCTCTTTTATAGCCATACATTCCAGATAAATAGCTTTTTTCTTCTTTTGAGCAGGGCTCAGTTTTTTTGAAAAATATGCTACTGGATGATGCTCATTATTTTCTTTTGGTTGTTTCAGTACAGCTTCAAATCCCTCTCCACTGGCATCGGTGAAAATGAATACTGGTTTTTCATAATCATAAATTTGTAATACGGGACTAGAACATAAGTATTTCTTCACGTTTTGGAAAGCTTTATCACATGTCTCTGACCAGATAAAAGGTATGTCCTTCCTCAGTAGATTGTGTAAAGGTTCTAGAACTTTCACTGCATTCTCTATGTATTTATAATAGAAATTTATTTTCCCCAAAAACTGGCGTACATTCTTCTTAGTTTTTGGTTGTGGGAAATTTTCAATTGCTTTGAGATTGTCAGTGAGTGGACGGACTGAGTTATTTTCAATTATGTGTCCCAAATATTTAATTGAACTCCTTGCAAAGTTACATTTTTCCAATTTCAGCTTGAACCCTTCTTTATAAACCGCATCAAGTACTGTGTACCATTTACAATTACCAGCCTTCACTGTTATATCTTCTATTCTTGGGAATGGTTGTGGCTCTGGTATTACAATTTTGTTCAGTTCCCGGAAGTCAATACATAGCCGTGATTTTTTTTTTCTTCTCGTTTGAAGGCAAGTGTAACAGGAGATGCAAATGGTGAAGTTGAATATTCAATCAATCCTGCCTCTAAAAGTTTTGAAATTTGTTGTTCTATTTCTTTTTTATCTGGGATACACGTTCTGTATGGCTTCTTAATAATATATCTATCTTCTGAAAGTTTGATTTCTGCCTCTGCATGTTTTACCTCACCTACATCATATTTGTGTTTTGCAAATAGTGATTCATAACCTTCAATCAGCCTTGTTATTGTTTGTCTCTTTTCAGTATCAAGATAATTCAGATTGCTTTCCATATTTACAGAGAAGACAGATGACTCATAATTCAATCTTTCAACATCTGTTTTGTCATCAACCTTCTGTAAAATTTCTATATTTTCATTCTGTATCAATTTGAACTTTTTTATTGCATCCAATCCAAGAAGTAAGTCATAAGAGAAATTATTGTTCTTCACAACATATACATCTAATATTTCTTCAATTTTATTGATTTTCATTGGAATTTTGGCCCGGCGATTTGTAAAATTCACACCACTAATAGTTCGAAAAAGGTTATGGTCGTTCATAAGTTTTGTCTTCAGCTCATCAACAATTTTCTGATTTATTAGAGTGATATTTGAGCCACTGTCATAAACCCCTTTTACAATCTTCTTTTTATCAACTAGTACATTAACTGTAATCAATGGAATGAACTTACACGCCGGCTTATTCAGTTTTTTGAGTTATCAACATCGAGTGTATTTTCCTCACAGGTTGTGAAATTCACTGTTTTATTTTTATTCCTACAGATCTCTGCAGGATGAAAGCGATTTGGTTTTCCCAAGGCTGTACATACAGAACAAGGAGTCTTCTTTCTTCTTATCTCTTCCATCTTGGTTGAGTCTTTTTTCTGGCTATTTATATGACTATGTCCGTTTGAGTTTGTGAATGAATCATATTTTTGAATCTCATTCATCAGATCTTCTGTGGCCTCGATATTTTCCTTATCTAATCTATTCTGAATATGAACTGGTAGTCCCACAAAAAAAAGTGAGATTCTAGATTCATCTGTCATAGTTCTCTCACATTCAAGCAATAATCGTTCCTTCTTCAAAGCATAATCAAGCATAGATCCAAAATTTTCAATGTATTTGAATGAATATGCATATCTCACATTTGACCAGCCTTTATTAGAAAAAGTTTGGAGAAATGTTTTTGACCACAAATTCCAATTTTTCAATCCTAATTTATATTTGTTGGAAGTATACCAATCTTCAGAACTCCCTTCTAAAAATAGTCTTAAACATGTTATTTTTTCTTCATCGTTGTGGATATTGTAACGGATACATTCTTTCTCAAAATCTTCCAGCCAGAATTTTGCATTTTGTCCAATTTTCCCCGAGAATTTTTCCAAAACAAATTTCCTATCAATATCAATTGAAAATTCACTCTTACCTTTTTTCGGCATGTTGAACAAAAAAATCGATTTATAATGATCTTACTTCGCACATATTACTTGAAATGAATAATTGACGAAAGATTTTCATTTACTTTAGAAAATCGATTTTAATGTCAATTATAATATAAACCTCAATAAATCTTAAACTGTACAAATATGAACATTCAATCATTCTCTCATCAGCTCTGCTATTAGTTTGATAAACAACATTAGTAAATTATTAACAAGTCATATGGTTCATATGATTAGAAAGAAGAAGCGTGAATGTAGAGCAAGCAGCTTCTTACATACATACACCACCACTTCTATGAGCTATTCTACAAAATTCTGATCTCAGTGAATAGCCTGGAATCCTAACTTGATTCATTTCCTTCATTTTTAAGCCATGCTCTGTGAAAATAACAATGTCAGGATCCTCCTGTTTAAGAAATACTTCTAATCTGTCAATTTTGTTGCGAAGATACTGAATATTTTGATGATAAATACTAAAAACCTTACCATCTTGTGCTACTCTATCTCTAGCATTTGTAGCTATTTCCCTTTCCCTGTTTTGAGCCAATTCACTAAAAAATCGTTATTTGTTTTTTTGACTGTTTTTAAACCAGAGGATTGCAAACGGCTTTCAATCAGCTCTGCCAATCTATTACAAAATATAACTTTGCCAGATCGATTTAGATGCAACCCATGATTAGTGAAGTTATGTCTTTTCAGCCTTTCATTTAGAAAACAAATCCCCAGTTGTTTAAAATTCTTATTTTTTAGGCTGTTGATTGTATTATGGATTGATTTGTTTGTCGAATTGATTGCTTCATTTAATTCTGGCCTATCAAACCTATTAGGAATAGTACTGATAGATCCTCTTGGGAATTCTTAAATATTCAACCATAAAAGTCACGTGCATGGCATCTCTTCTGTTATTCCAGGAAGAATGCATTGTTAAACATATATAGAATCATTCCAGATCGGGAATGAACTTTGTACGAGCACGGTTTCCACAAAAAAAAATCCAAATTTTATTACCAGTTATAGGTATCATCCTGGGAGTTCTTAAATAATCAACCACAAAAGTCACGTGCATGGCATTTATCCTGTTATTCTAGACTATATGCAATCTTGAACATATATAGAATCATTCCTGATCAGGAATGAATGTTGTACAAGCACAGTTTTCACTTGAAGAAATTCCAAAGTTTATTACCAGTTATAGGTATTTTCTTGGGAATTCTAGATAAATCAACCACAAAAGTCAAGTGGATGGCATTTTTCCTGTAATATTGAACTTAATGCAATGTTTAACATACATTGAATCATTCCTGATCAGGAATCGACATAGTACAAGCAAACTTTCCACGAAAAAAAAATTCCAAAGTTTATTACCAGTTATAGGTATCCTCATGGGAATTCTTGAATAATCAACCACAAAAGTCAAGTGCATGGCATTTCTTCTGTGATTCTGGAGATAATGCATTGCTGAACATATATAGTATCATCTCTCATTTTGAATTGATCTTGTACGAGCACAGCTTTCAATAAAAAAAGTTCCAAATTTTATTACCAGTTATAGGTATCCTCTTGGGAATTCTTGAATAATCAACCACAAAAGTCAAGTGCATGGCATTTCTCCTTTGATTCTTGATTGAATGCAATGTTGAACATCTAAAGTATTATAACTGATTTTGAATGAATTTTGTACAACTCAGTTTTCACTTGAAGAAATTCCATAGTTTATTACCAGTTATAGGTATTTTCTTGGGAATTCTAGAATAATCAACCACAAAAGTCACGTGCATGGCATTTCTTCTGTTATTCTTGACTGAATGCAATGTTTAGCATATATTCAATCATTCCTGATCAGGAATGAATTTTGTACAAGCACAGTTTTCACGAAAAAAAATTCCAAAGTCTAATACCAGTTATAGTTATCCTCTTGGGATTTCTTGAATAATCAAACACAAAAGTCAAGTGCATGGCATTTCTTCTTTCATTCTGAACTAAATGCAATGTTTAACATACATAGAATCGTTCCTGATCAGGAATGGATTTAGTACAAGCACAGTTTTCACGAAAAAAAATTCTAAAGTTTATTATCAGTTATAGGTATCCTCCTGGAAATTCTTGAATAATATACCACAAATGTCAAGTGCATGGCATTTCTCCAGTGATTCTGGATTTGATGCAATGGTGAACATATATAGTATTATTCCTGATTTTGAATGAATTTTGTACTACACAGTTTTCACGAAAAACGATTCCAAAGTTTATTACCAGTTATAGGTATCTTCTAGGAATTCTTGAATAATCAAACACAAAGGTCAAGTGCATGGCATTTCTCCTGTGACTCTGGATTAGATGCAATGTTGAACATATATAGAATCATTCCTGATCAGGAATGAACTTTGTACAACCACAGTTTTCACAATAAAAATCCAAAGTTTATTACCAGTTATAGGTATCCTCTTGGGAATTCTTGAATAATCAATCACAAAAGTCACGTGCATGGCATTTCTTCTGTTATTCTGGACTGAATGCAATGTTAAGCATATGAAGAATCATTCCCAATCAATCAATGAATTTTGTACAAGCAATGTTCTAAGGATAAAAAATTCCAAAGTTTATTATCAGTTATAGGTATCCTCTTGGGAATTCTTGAATAATCAACCACAAAAGTCGAGTTCATGGTATTTCTCCTGTTATTTCAGACTGAATGCAATCTTGAACATATATAGAATCATGCCTGATCAGTAACAAACTTCAAACAAACACAGTTTCCACGAAAAAAAATTTCAAATTTTATTACAAGTTATAGGTATCCTCTTGGGAATTCTTGAATAATCAACCACAAAAGTCAAGTGCATGGCATTTCCTTTCCGATTATGGATTGAATGCATTGTTGAACATATATAGAATCATTCCAGATCGGGAATGAACTTTGTACAAGCACATTTTTCACAAAGAAAAAATCCAAAATTTATTATCAGTTATAGGTATCCTCTTGGGAATTCTTGAATAATCAACCACAAAAGTCAAGTGCATGGCATTTCTTTTGTTATTCTGGATTGAATGCAATGTTGAGTATATATAGAATCATTCCTGATCAGGAATGAATTTTGTACAAGCACAGTTTCCACGAAAAAAAAAATCCAAGGTTTATTACCAGTTATAGGTATCCTCTTGGGAATTCTTGATTAATCAACCACAAAAGTCAAGTGCATGGCATTTCTTTCTTTATTCTGGACTGATTGCAATGTTGAACATATATAGAATCATTTCGATCAGGATTGAATTCTGTACAAGCACAGTTCCCACGAAAAAAAATTCCAAAGTTTATTACCAGTTATAGGTATCCTCTTGAGAATTCTTGAATAATCAACCACAAAAGTCAAGGGCATGGGATTTTTTCTCTGATTCTGAATTGAATGCATTGTTTAACATATATAGAATCATTCCTGATCAGTGATGAACTTTGTACAAGCACAGTTTTGAAAAAAAATCCAAAGTTTTTCACCAGTTATAGGTATCCTCTTGGGAATTCTTGGATAATTAACCACAAAAGTCAAGTGCATGGCATTTCTTCAGTTATTCTGGACTGATTGCAATGTCGAACAAATATAGAATCATTCCTG
>NC_052518.1:56763914-56898621 GCF_014356525.2 Nilaparvata lugens | reverse complement strand
TTTGAACATATGAAGTATCATTTCTGATTTTGAATGAATTTTGTACAAGCACATATTTCACGAAAAAAAATTCTAAAGTTTATTACCAGTTATAGGTATCCTCTTGGGAATCCTTGAATTATCAACCACAAAAGTCAAGTGCATGGCATTTCTCCAGTGATTCTGGATTTGATTCAATGGTGAACATATAAATAATAATTATACATACATACATACATATATATAATTCCTGATTTTGAATGAATTTTGTACAACACAGTTTTCAGGAAAAAAAATTCCAAAGTTTATTATCAGTTATAGGTATTCTCTTGGGAATTGTTGAATAATCAACCACAAAAGTCGAGTCATGGTATTTCTTCTGTTATTCTGGACTGAATGCAATGTTGAACATATATAGAATCATTCCTGATCAGTGACTAACTTTGAACAGACACAGTTTCCACAAAAAAAAAATTTCAAATTTTTTACAAGTTATAGGTATCCTCTTGGGAATTCTTGAATAATCAACCACAAAAGTCAAGTGAATGGCATTTCTTTTTCGATTTTGGACTAAATGCAATGTTGAACATATATAGAATCATTCCTGATCAGGAATGAATTTTGTACAAGCACAATTTTCATGAAAAAAAATTCCAAAGTCTAATACCAGTTGAAGGTATCCTCTTGGGAATTCTTGAATAATCAGACACAAAAGTCAAGTGCATGTCCTTTCTTTTGTTATTCCGGACTGAAAGCAATGTTGAACATATATAGAATCATTCCTGATCAGGAATTGATTTTGTACAAGCACAGTTTCCACGAAAAAAAAATCCAAAGTTTATTACCAGTTATAGGTATCCTCTTGTGAATTCTTGAATAATCAACCACAAAAGTTGAGTGCATGGCATTTCTTCTGTGATTCTGGAGATAATGCATTGCTGGACATATATAGTATCATTTCTTATTTTGAATGGATCTTGTACGAGCAGAGCTTTCACTAAAAAAAGTTCAAAATTCCATTACCAGTTATAGGTATCCTCTTGGGAATTCTTGAATAATCAACCACAAAAGTCAAGTGCATGGCATTTCTCTAGTGATTCTGGATTTGATGCAATGGTGAACATATATAGTATAATTCCTGATCTTGAATGAATTTTGTACAACACAGTTTTCACAAAAAACGATTCCAAAGTTTATTAGCAGTTATAGGTATCCTCTTGGGAATTCTTGAATAATCAACCACAAAAGTCACGTGCATGGCATTTCTTCTGTTATTCTGGACTGAATGCAATGTTGAGCATATGTAGAATCATTCCCAATCAAGGATGAATTTTGTACAAGCAATGATTTAAGGAAAAAAAAATTCCAAAGTTTATTATCAGTTATAGGTATTCTCTTGGGAATTGTTGAATAATCAACCACAAAAGTCGAGTTCATGGTATTTCTTCTGTTATTTCAGACTGAATGCAATCTTGAACATATAATGAATCATTCCTGATCAGTGACTAACTTTGAACAGACACAGTTTCCACAAAAAAAAAATTTCAAATTTTTTACAAGTTATAGGTATCCTCTTGGGAATTCTTGAATAATCAACCACAAAAGTCAAGTGAATGGCATTTCTTTTTCGATTCTGGATTGAATGCATTGTTGAACATATATAAAATCATTCCTGATCGGGATTGAATTTTGTACAAGCACAGTTTTCACGAAAAAAAATTCCAAATTTTATTACCAGTTATACCTATCCTCTTGGGAATTCTTGAATAATCAACCACAATAGTCAATTCCATGGCATTTCTCCTGTGATTCTGGATCGTATGCAATGTTGAACATATAGAGTATCATTTCTGATTTTGAATGAATTTTGTACAAGCACAGTTTTCACGAAAAAAAATTCCATAGCTTATTACCAGTTATAGGTATCCTCTTGGGATCTCTTGAATGATCAACCACAGAAGTCAAGTGCATGGCATTTCTTCAGTGATTCTGGATTTGATGCATTGGTGAACATATATAGTGGAATTCCTGATTTTGAATGAATTTTGTACAACACAGTTCTCACGAAAAATGATTCCAAAGTTTATTACCAGTTATCTTCTTGGATTTCTTGAATAATCAACCATGAAAGTCACGAGCATGGCATTTCTTTCGTTATTCTTGACTGATTGCAATGTTGAACATATATAGAATCATTCCTGATCAGGTTTGAATTTTGTACAAGCACAGTTTTCACAAAAAAAAATTCCAAAGTTTATTACCAGTTATAGGTATCCTTTCGGGAATTCTTGAATAATCAACCACAAAAGTCAAGTGCATGGCATTTCTTCCGTTATTCTGGACTGATTGCAATGGTGAACATATATAGAACCATTCCTGATCAAGATTGAATTTTGTACAAGCACAGTTTTCACAAAAAAAAAAAAATCCAAAGTTTATACCAGTTATAGGTATCCTCTTGGGAATTCTTGAATAATCAACCACAAAAGTCAAGTGCATAGCATTCTTCTCTGATTCTGAATCGAATGCATTATTGAACATATATAGGTATAGGTTATAGGTATCCTCTTGGGAATTCTTGTAAAATCAACCACAAAAGTCAAGTGCATAGCATTCCTTCTCTGATTCTGAATCGAATGCATTATTGAACATATATGGGATCATTCCTGTCCAGGAATGAATTCCGTTCAAGCACAGTTTTCAAAAAAAAAATTCCAAAGTTTATTACCAGTTATAGGTATCCTCTTGGGAATTCTTAAATATTCAACCATAAAAGTCACATGCATGGCATCTCTCCTGTTATTCCAGGGAAAATGCATTGTTGAACGTATATAGAATCATTCCCGATCGGGAATGAACTTTGTACAAGCACAGTTTTCACAAAAAAAAAATTCCAAAGTTTATTACCAGTTATAGGTATCCTCTTGGGAATTCTTGAATAATCAACCACAAAAGTCAAGTGCATGGCATTTCTTCCGTTATTCTGGACTGATTGCAATGGTGAACATATATAGAACCATTCCTGATCAAGATTGAATTTTGTACAAGCACTGTTTTCACATAAAAAAAATTCCAAAGTTTATTACCAGTTATAGGTATCCTCTTGGGAATTCTTGAATAATCAACCACAAAAGTCAAGTGCATAGCATTCCTTCTCTGATTCTGAATCGAATGCATTATTGAACATATATAGGTATAGGTTATAGGTATCCTCTTGGGAATTCTTGTAAAATCAACCACAAAAGTCAAGTGCATAGCATTCCTTCTCTGATTCTGAATCGAATGCATTATTGAACATATATGGGATCATTCCTGTCCAGGAATGAATTCCGTTCAAGCACAGTTTTCAAAAAAAAAATTCCAAAGTTTATTACCAGTTATAGGTATCCTCTTGGGAATTCTTAAATATCAACCATAAAAGTCACATGCATGGCATCTCTCCTGTTATTCCAGGGAAAATGCATTGTTGAACGTATATAGAATCATTCCCGATCGGGAATGAACTTTGTACAAGCACAGTTTTCACAAAAAAAAAATTCCAAAGTTTATTACCAGTTATAGGTATCCTCTTGGGAATTCTTGAATAATCAACCACAAAAGTCAAGTGCATAGAATTTCTTCTCTGATTCTGTATCGAATGCATTATTGAACATACATAGAATCATTCCTGATCAGGGATGGATTCAGTACAAGCACAGTTTCCACGGAAAAAAATTCCAAAGTTTATCACCAGTCATACGTATATTCTTGGGAATTCTTTAATAATCAACCACAAAAGTCTAGTGCATGGCATTTCTCCTGTGATTCTGGATTTGATTCAATGGTGAACATTATATAGTATAATTCCTGATTTTGAATGAATTTTGTACAGCACAGTTTTCACAAAAAACGATTCCAAAGTTCATTACCAGTTATAGGTATCTTCTTGGAATTCTTGAATAATCAACCACAAAAGTCAAGTGCATGGCATTCCTTCCCTGATTCTGGATTGAATGCATTGTTGAACATATATAGAATCATTCCAGATCGGGAGTGAACTTGGTACAAGCACAGTTTTCACAAAGAAAAAATCCAAAGTTTTTTATCAGTTATAGGTATTTGGGAATTCTTGAATAATCAACCACAAAAGTCGAGTTCATGGCATTTCTTCTGTTATTTCAGACTGAATGCAATCTTGAACATATATAGAATCATTCCTTATCAGTAACAAACTTTGAACAAACACAGTTTCCATGAAAAAAAGATTCAAATTTTATTACAAGTTATAGGTATCCTCTTGGGAATTCTTGAATAATCAACCACAAAAGTCGAGTGCATGGCATTCCTTCCCCGATTCTGGATTGAATGCATTGTTGAACATATATAGAATCATTCCAGATCGGGAGTGAACTTGGTACAAGCACAGTTTTCACAAAGAAAAAATCCAAAGTTTATTATCAGTTATAGGTATTGGGGAATTCTTGAATAATCAACCACAAAAGTCAAGTGCATGGCATTTCATTTTTTATTCTGAACTAAATGCGATGATGAACATATATAGAATCATTCGTGATCAGGTATGAATTCTGTACAAGCACAGTTTTCACGAAGAAAAATCCAAAGTTTATAACAGTTATAGGTATCCTCTTGGGAATTCTTGAATAATCAACCACAAAAGTCAAAAGCATGGCTTTTTTTTCGTTATTCTGGACTGAATGCAATCTTGAACATATATAGAATCATTCCTTATCAGTAACAAACTTTGAACAAACACAGTTTCCATGAAAAAAAAATCCAAAGTTTATTACCAGTTATAGGTATCCTCCTCGAAATTCTTGAATAATCAACCACAAAAGTCAAGTGCATAGCATTTTTTCTCTGATTCTGAATCGAATGCATTATTGAACATATTGAGAAACATTCCTGATCAGGAATGATTTTCGTTCAAGCAAAGTTTTCACGAAGAAAAATCCAAAGTTTATAACAGTTATAGGTATCCTCTTGGGAACTCTTGAATAATCAACCACAAAAGTCAAGTACATGGCATTTCTTCAGTGTTAAGGGATAAAATGCATTGCTGAACATATATAGTATAATTTCTGATTTTGAATGGATTTTGTACAAGCACAGCTTTCACTAAGAAAAGTTCCAAAGTTGATTACCAGTTATAGGTATCCTCATGTGAATTCTTGAATAATCAACCACAAAAGTCAAGTGCATGACATTTCTTCTGTGATTCTGGAGATAATGCATTATTGAACATATATAGAATCATTCCTGTTCAGGAATGATTTTCATTCAAGCAAAGTTTTCACGAAAAAAAATCCAAGGTTTATTACCAGTTATAGGTATCCTCTTGGGAATTCTTGAATAATCAACCACAGAAGTCAAGTGCATGGCATTTCTTTCTTGATTCTAGATTGAATGCCTTGTTGAACATATATAGAATCATTCCTAATCAGGAATAGATTCAGTACAAGCACAGTTTTCACAAAGAAGAAATCCAAAGTTTATCACCAGTTATAGGTATCCTTTTGGGAATTCTTGAATAATCAACCACAAAAGTCAAGTGCATGGCATATATCTCGTTATTCTGGACTGATATCAATGTTGAACATATATAGAATCATTCCTGATCAGTAACAAACTTCAAACAAACACAGTTTCCACGAAAAAAAATTTCAAATTTAATTACAAGTTATAGGTATCCTCTTGGGAATTCTTGAATAATCAACCACAAAAGTCATGTGCATGGCATTTCTTCCTTGATTTTGGATTAAATGCATTGTTGAACATATATAGAATCCTTCCAGATCGGGAATGAACTTTGTACAAGCACAGTTTTCATGAAGAAAAAATCCAAAGTTTATAACCAATTATGGGTTTCCTCATGGGAATTCTTGAATAATCAACCACAAAAGTCAAGTGCATGGCATTTCTTCTGTTATTCTGGACTGAATGCAATGTTGAACATATATAGAGTCATTCCTGATCAGGAATGAATTTTGTACAAGCACAATTTTCATGAAAAAAAATTCCAAAGTCTAATACGAGTTGAAAGTATCCTCTTGGGAATTCTTGAATAATCAGACACAAAAGTCAAGTGCATGGCATTTCTCCTGTTATTCTGGACTGAATGCAATCTTGAACATATATAGAATCATTCCAGATCAGTAACGAACTTTGAACAAACACAGTTTCCACGAAAAAAAAATTCAAATTTTATTACAAGTAATAGGTATCCTCTTGTGAATTCTTGAATAATCAACCACAAAAGTCGAGTGCATGGCATTCCTTTCTCGATTCTGGATTAAATGCATTGTTGAACATATATAGAAACATTCCAGATCAGGAGTGAACTTGGTACAAGCACAGTTTTCACAAAGAAAATATCTAAAGTTTATTACCAGTTATAGGTATTTGGGAATTCTTGAATAATCAACTACAAAAGTCAAGTGCATGGCATTTCTCTTTTTATTCTGGACTAAATGCAATGATGAACATATATAGAATCATTCCTGATCAGGTATGAATTCTGTACAAGCACAGTTTCCACGAAAAAAAATCCAAAGTTTATTACCAGTTATAGGTATCCTCTTGGGAATTCTTGAATAATCAACCACAAAAGTCAAGTGCATAGCATTTTTTCTCTGATTCTGAATCAAATGCATTATTGAACATATATAGAAACATTTCTGATCAGGAATGATTCTCGTTCAAGCACAGTTTTCACGAAAAAAAATTCCAAAGTTCATTACCAGTTATAGGTATCCTCTTGGGGATTCTTAAATATTCAACCATAAAAGTCACGTGCATGGCATTTCTTCTGTTATTCTGGACTGAATGCAATGTTAAGCATAGGAAGAATCATTCCCAATCAAGGATGAATTTTGTACAAGCAATGTTCTCACGAAAAAAAAATTCCAAAGTTTATTATCAGTTATAAGGTATCCTCTTGGGATTTCTGAATAATCAAACACAAAAGTCAAGTGCATAGCATTTCTTCTCTGATTCTGAATCGAATGCATTATTGAACATATATAGAATCATTCCTGATCAGGAATGATTTTCGTTCAAGCAAAGTTTTCACGAAAAAAAATCCAAAGTTTATTACCAGTTATAGGTATCCTCATGGGAATTCTTGTATAATCAACCACAAAAGTCAAGTGCATGGCATTTCTCCTGTGTTAATGGATTAAATGCATTGCTGAACATATATAGTATCATTTCTCATTCTGAATGGATTTTGTACGAGCACAGCTTTCACTAAAAAGAGTTCCAAATTTTATTACCAGTTATAGGTATCCTCTGGGAAATTCTAGAATAATCAACCACAAAAGTCGAGTTCATGGCATTTCTTCTGTTATTTCAGACTCAATGCAATCTTGAACATATATAGAATCATTCCTGATCAGTAACAAACTTTGAACAAACACAGTCTCCATGAAAAAAAAATTCAAATTTTATTACAAGTTATAGGTATCCTCTTGGGAATTCTTGAATAATCAACCACAAAAGTCGAGTGCATGGCATTCCTTTCTCGATTCTGGATTAAATGCATTGTTGAACATATATAGAATCCTTCCAGATCGGGAATGAACTTTGTACAAGCACAGTTTTCATGAAGAAAAAATCCAAAGTTTATTACCAATTATGGGTTTCCTCATGGGAATTCTTGAATAATCAACCGCAAAAGTGAAGTGCATGGCATTTCTTTTGTTATTCTGGACTGAATGCAATGTTGAACATATATAGAGTCATTCCTGATCAGGAATGAATTTTGTACAAGCACAATTTTCATGAAAAAAAATTCCAAAGTCTAATACGAGTTGAAAGTATCCTCTTGGGAATTCTTGAATAATCAGACACAAGAGTCAAGTGCATGGCATTTCTCCTGTTATTCTGGACTGAATGCAATCTTGAACATATATAGAATCATTCCCGATCAGTAACAAACTTTGAACAAACACAGTTTCCATGAAAAAAAATCCAAAGTTTATTACCAGTTATAGGTATCCTCTTGGGAATTCTTGAATAATAAACCACAAAAGTCAAGTACATGGCATTTCTTCTGTGTTAATGGATTAAATGCATTGCTGAACATATATAGTATCATTTCTCATTCTGAATGGATTTTGTACGAGCACAGCTTTCACTAAAGAGAGTTCCAAATTTTATTACCAGTTATAGGTATCCTCTGGGAAATTCTAGAATAATCAACCACAAAAGTCGAGTTCATGGCATTTCTTCTGTTATTTTAGAGTCAATGCAATCTTGAACATATATAGAATCATTCCTGATCAGTAACAAACTTTGAACAAACACAGTCTCAATGAAAAAAAAATTCAAATTTTATTACAAGTTATAGGTATCCTCTTGGGAATTCTTGAATAATCAACCACAAAAGTCGAGTGCATGGCATTCCTTTCTCGATTCTGGATTGAATGCATTGTTGAACATATATAGAATCATTCCAGATCGGGAGTGAACTTTGTACAAGCACAGTTTTCACAAAGAAAAAATCCAAAGTTTTTTACCAGTTATAGGTATCCTCTTGGGATTTCTTGAATAATCAACCTCAAAAGTCAGGTGCATGGCATTTCTTTCGTTATTCTGGACTGATATCAATGTTGAACATATATAGAATCATTCCTGATCAGTAACAAACTTCAAACAAACACAGTTTCCACGAAAAAAAATTTCAAATTTAATTACAAGTTATAGGTATCCTCTGGGGAATTCTTGAATAATCAACCACAAAAGTCAAGTGCATGGCATTTCTTTTGTTATTCTGGACTAAATGCAATGTTGAACATATATAGAGTTATTCCTGATCAGGAATGAATTTTGTACAAGCACAATTTTCATGAAAAAAAATTCCAAAGTCTAATACGAGTTGAAAGTATCCTCTTGGGAATTCTTGAATAATCAGACACAAAAGTCAAGTGCATGGCATTTCTTCTGTTATTCTGGACTGAATGCAATGTTGAACGTATATAGAATCATTCCTGATCAGGAATGAATTTTGTACAAGCACAGTTTCCACGAAAAAAATATCTAAAGTTTATTACCAGTTATAGGTATCCTCTTGGGAATTCTTGAATAACCAACCACAAAAGTCAAGTGCATGGCATTTATTTTGTTATTCTGGACTGATTGCAATGTTGAACATATATAAAATCATTCCTGATCAGGATTGAATTTTGTACAAGCACAGTTTTCACAAAAAAAATTCCAAAGTTTATTACCAGTTATAGGTATCCTCTTGAGAATTCTTAAGTATTCAACCATAAAAGTCACATGCATGGCATTTCTTCTGTTATTCTGGACTGCCTGCAATGTTAAGCATAGAAAGAATCATTCCCAATCAAGGATGAATTTTGTACAAGCAATGTTATCACGAAAAAAAAAATTCCAAAGTTTATTATCAGTTTTAGGTAACCTCTTGGAATTTCTTGAATAATCAAGCACAAAAGTCAAGTGTATGGCATTTCTTCATTCATTCTGGACTCAATGCAATGTTCAACATACATAGAATCATTACTGATCAGAAATGGATTCAGTACAAGCACAGTTTCCACGGAAAAAAATTCCAAAGTTTATTACCAGTTATACGTTTCCTATTGGAAATTCTTGAATAATCAACCACAAAAGTCAAGTGCATGGCATTTCTCCTGTGATTCCTAATTGTATGCAATTTTGAACATATAAAGTATCATTTTTGATTTTGAATGAATTTGTACAAGCACAGTTTTCATGAAAAAAAATTCTAAAGTTTATTACCAGTTATAGGTATCCTCTTGGGAATTCTTGAATAATCAACCACAAAAGTCAGGTGCATGGCATTTCTTTCGTTATCCTGGACTGATATCAATGTTGAACATATATAGAATCATTCCTGATCAGTAACAAACTTCAAACAAACACAGTTTCCACGAAAAAAAATTTCAAATTTAATTACAAGTTATAGGTATCCTCTGGGGAATTCTTGAATAATCAACCACAAAAGTCAAGTGCATGGCATTTTTTTTTTATTCTGGATTGAATGCATTGTTGAACATATATAGAATCCTTCCAGATCGGGAATGAACTTTGTACAAGCACAGTTTTCATGAAGAAAAAATCCAAAGTCTACTACCAATTATGGGTTTCCTCATGGGAATTCTTGAATAATCAACCGCAAAAGTGAAGTGCATGGCATTTCTTTTGTTATTCTGGACTGAATGAAATGTTGAACATATATAGAGTCATTCCTGATCAGGAATGAATTTTGTACAAGCACAATTTTCATGAAAAAAAATTCCAAAGTCTAATACGAGTTGAAAGTATCCTCTTGGGAATTCTTGAATAATCAGACACAAGAGTCAAGTGCATGGCATTTCTCCTGTTATTCTGGACTGAATGCAATCTTGAACATATATAGAATCATTCCCGATCAGTAACAAACTTTGAACAAACACAGTTTCCAGGAAAAAAAAATTCAAATTTTATTACAAGTTATAGGTATCCTCTAGGGAATTCTTGAATAATCAACCACAAAAGTCGAGTGCATGGCATTCCTTCCTCGATTCTGGATTAAATGCATTGTTGAACATATATAGAATCATTCCAGATCGGGAGTGAACTTGGTACAAGCACAGTTTTCACAAAGAAAAAATCCAAAGTTTATTACCAGTTATAGGTATTTGGGAATTCTTGAATAACCAACCACAAAAGTCAAGTACATGTTATTTCTTATTTTATTCTGGACTAAATGCAATGATGAACATATATAGAATCATTCCTGATCAGGTATGAATTCTGTACAAGCACAGTTTCCATGAAAAAAAAATCCAAAGTTTATTACCAGTCATAGGTATCCTCTTGGGAATTCTTGAATAATCAACCACAAAAGTCAAGTGCATGGCATTTCTTTCGTTATTCTGGACTGATTGCAATTTCGAACATATTCAAGAATCCCCAAGAGGATACCTATAACTGGTAATAAACTTTGGAATTTTTTTTCGTGAAAACTGTGCTTGAACGAGAATCATTCCTGATCAGGAATGATTCTATATATGTTCATCATTGCATTCAGTCCAGAATAAAAAAAGAAATGCCATGCACTTGACTTTTGTGGTTGATTATTCAAGAATTCCCAAATACCTATAACTGGTAATAAACTTTGGATTTTTTTTATATAGAATCATTCCTGATCAGGAATGATTTTCGTTCAAGCAAAGTTTTCACGAAAAAAAATCTAAAGTTTATTACCAGTTATAGGTATCCTCTTGGGAATTCTTGAATAATCAACCACAAAAGTCAAGTACATGGCATTTCTTCTGTGTTAATGGATTAAATGCATTGCTGAACATATATAGTATCATTTCTCATTCTGAATGGATTTTGTACGAGCACAGCTTTCACTAAAAAGAGTTCCAAATTTTATTACCAGTTATAGGTATCCTCTGGGAAATTCTAGAATAATCAACCACAAAAGTCGAGTTCATGGCATTTCTTCTGTTATTTCAGACTCAATGCAATCTTGAACATATATAGAATCATTCCTGATCAGTAACAAACTTCAAACAAACACAGTTTCCACGAAAAAAAATTTCAAATTTAATTACAAGTTATAGGTATCCTCTGGGGAATTCTTGAATAATCAACCACAAAAGTCAAGTGCATGGCATTTTTTTTCTATTCTGGATAAAATGCATTGTTGAACATATATAGAATCCTTCCAGATCAGGAATGAACTTTTTACAAGCACAGTTTTCATGAAGAAAAAATCCAAAGTTTATTACCAATTATGGGTTTCCTCATGGGAATTCTTGAATAATCAACCACAAAAGTCAAGTGCATGACATTTCTTTTGTTATTCTGGACTAAATGCAATGTTGAACATATATAGAGTTATTCCTGATCAGGAATGAATTTTGTACAAGCACAATTTTCATGAAAAAAAAATTCCAAAGTCTAATACGAGTTGAAAGTATCCTCTTGGGAATTCTTGAATAATCAGACACAAAAGTCAAGTGCA
Source organism: Nilaparvata lugens (assembly GCF_014356525.2). Classification (NCBI taxonomy): domain Eukaryota; kingdom Metazoa; phylum Arthropoda; class Insecta; order Hemiptera; family Delphacidae; genus Nilaparvata; species Nilaparvata lugens. The sequence continues at coordinate 56,886,641 of NC_052518.1, read as the reverse complement.
TGGCATTTCTTCTGTTATTCTGGACTGAATGCAATGTTGAACGTATATAGAATCATTCCTGATCAGAAATGAATTTTGTACAAGCACAGTTTCCACGAAAAAAATATCTAAAGTTATTACCAGTTATAGGTATCCTCTGGGAATTCTTGAATAACCAACCACAAAAGTCAAGTGCATGGCATTTATTTTGTTATTCTGGACTGATTGCAATGTTGAACATATATAAAATCATTCCTGATCAGGATTGAATTTTGTACAAGCACAGTTTTCACAAAAAAAATTCCAAAGTTTATTACCAGTTATAGGTATCCTCTTGGGAAATCTTGAATAATCAACCACAAAAGTCAAGTGCATAGCATTTCTCCTCTGACTCTGAATAGAATGCATTATTGAACAAATATAGAATCATTCCTGATCAGCAATGATTCTCGTTCAAGCACAGTTTTCACGAAAAAAAATTCCAAAGTTTTTTACCAGTTATAGGTATCCTCTTGGGAATTCTTAAGTATTCAACCATAAAAGTCACATGCATGGCATTTCTTCTGTTATTCTGGACTGCCTGCAATGTTAAGCATAGAAAGAATCATTCCCAATCAAGGATGAATTTTGTACAAGCAATGTTATCACGAAAAAAAAAATTCCAAAGTTTATTATCAGTTTTAGGTAACCTCTTGGGATTTCTTGAATAATCAAGCACAAAAGTCAAGTGTATGGCATTTCTTCATTTATTCTGGACTCAATGCAATGTTCAACATACATAGAATCATTACTGATCAGAAATGGATTCAGTACAAGCACAGTTTCCACGGAAAAAAATTCCAAAGTTTATTACCAGTTATACGTTTCCTATTGGAAATTCTTGAATAATCAACCACAAAAGTCAAGTGCATGGCATTTCTCCTGTGATTCCTAATTGTATGCAATTTTGAACATATAAAGTATCATTTATGATTATGAATGAATTTGTACAAGCACAGTTTTCATGAAAAAAAATTCTAAAGTTTATTACCAGTTATAGGTATCCTCTTGGGAATTCTTGAATAATCAACCACAAAAGTTAAGTGCATGGCATTTCTCCAGTGATTCTGGATTTGATTCAATGGTGAACATATATAGAATCATTCCTGATCAGGAATGAACTTTGTACAACCACAGTTTTCACAAAAAAAAATCCAAAGTTTATTACCAGTTATAGGTATTCTTTCGGGAATACTGGAATAATCAACTTGACAAAAGTCAATTGCATGGCATTTCTCCTGTTATTCTGGATTTAATGCAATGTTGAACATATATAGAATCATTCCTAATCAGGAATGAATTTTGTACAAGCACAGTTTCAATGAAAAAAAATTCCAAAGTTCATTACCAGTTACAGGCATCCTCTTGGAATTCTTGAATAATCAACCACAAAAGTCACGTGCATGGCATTTCTACTGTTATTCTGGACTGAATGCAATGTTAAGCATACCTATAACTGGTAATAAACTTTAGAATTTTATTTCGTGGAAACTGTGCTTGTACAAATTCATTCATAATCAGAAATGCTACTTTATATGTTCAAAATTGCATACAATCCAGAATCACAGCAGGAATGCCATGCACTTGACTTTTGTGTTTGATTATTCAATAAATCTCAAGAGGTTACCTATAACTGATAATAAACTTTGGATTTTTTTTTTCGTGAAAACTGTGCTTGAACGAAAATCATTGCTGATCAGAAATGATTCTATATTTGTTCAATAATGCATTCGATTCAGAATCAGAGAAGAAATGCTATGCACTTGACTTTTGTGGTTGATTATTCAAGATTTCCCAAGAGGATACCTATAACTGGTAATAAACTTTGGAATTTTTTTTGTGAAAACTGTGCTTGTACAAAATTCAATCCTGATCGGACATGATTTTATATATATTCAACATTGCAATTAGTCCAGAAGAACAGAATAAATGCCATGCACTTGACTTTTGTGGTTGATTATTCAAGAATTCCCAAGAGGTTACCTATAACTTGTGAAAACTTTGGATTTTTTTTTGAGAAAACTTTGCTTGTACAAAATTCATCCCTGATTATGAATGATTCTATATATGCTCAACATTGCATTCGGTCCAGAATAACAGAAGAAATGCCATGTACTTGACTTTTGTGGTTGATTATTCAAGAATTCCCAAGAGGATACCTATAACTGGTAATAAACTTTGGATTTTTTTTCGTGAAAACTTTGCTTGAACGAAAATCATTCCTGATCAGGAATGATTCTATATATGTTCAATAATGCATTATCTCCAGAATCACAGAAGAAATGCCATGCACTTGACTTTTGTGGTTGATTATACAAGAATTCCCATGAGGATACCTATAACTGGTAATAAACTTTGGAACTTCTTTTAGTGAAAGCTGTGCTTGTACAAAATCCATTCAAAATGAGAAATTATACTATATATGTTCAGCAATGCATTTAATCCATTAACACAGAAGGAATGTCATGTTTATTACCAGTTATAGGTATTCTTTCAGGAATACTGGAATAATCAACTTGACAAAAGTCAATTGCATGGCATTTCTCCTGTTATTCTGGATTTAATGCAATGTTGAACATATATAGAATCATTCCTAATCAGGAATGAATTTTGTACAAGCACAGTTTCAATGAAAAAAAATTCCAAAGTTCATTACCAGTTACAGGCATCCTCTTGGAATTCTTGAATAATCAACCACAAAAGTCACGTGCATGGCATTTCTACTGTTATTCTGGACTGAATGCAATGTTAAGCATACCTATAACTGGTAATAAACTTTAGAATTTTATTTCGTGGAAACTGTGCTTGTACAAAATTCATTCAAAATCAGAAATGATACTTTATATGTTCAAAATTGCATACGATCCAGAATCACAGGAGAAATGCCATGCACTTGACTTTTGTGGTTGATTATTCAAGAATTTCCAAGAGGATACGTATAACTGGTAATAAACTTTGGAATTTTTTTCCGTGGAAACTGTGCTTGTACTGAATCCATTCCTGATCAGGAATGATTCTATGTATGTTCAACATTGCATTCAGTCCAGAATAAAAGAAGAAATGCCATTCACTTGATTCTTGTGTTTGATTATTCAAGAAATCCCAAAAGGTTACCTATAACTGATAATAAACTTTGTAATTTCTTTTTCGTGAAAACTGTGCTTGAACGAAAATCATTGCTGATCAGGAATGATTCTATATTCGTTCAATGATGCATTCGATTCAGAATCAGAGAAGAAATGCTATGCACTTGACTTTTGTGTCTGATTATTCAAGAATTCCCAAGAGGATACCTTCAACTGGTATTAGACTTTGGAATTTTTTTTCATGAAAATTGTGCTTGTACAAAATTCATTCCTGATCAGGAATGACTCTATATATGTTCAACATTGCATTTAGTCCAGTATAACAGGAGAAATGCCATGCACTTGACTTTTGTGGTTGATTATTCAAGAATTCTCATGAGGAAACCCATAACTGGTAATGAACTTTGGATTTTTTCTTCATGAAAACTGTGCTTGTACAAAGTTCATTCCCGATATGGAATGATTCTAAATATGTTCAACGATGCATTCAATCCAGAATCAAAAAAGAAATGCCATGCACTTGACTTTTGTGGTTGATTATTCAAGAATTCCCAAGAGTATACCTATAACTTGTAATTAAATTTGAAATTTTTTTTCGTGGAAACTGTGTTTGTTTGAAGTTTGGTACTGATCAGGAATGATTAAATATATATTCAAGATTGCATTCAGTCTGAAATAACGAAAGAAATGCCATGTACTTGACTTTTGTGGATGATTATTAAAGAATTCCCAAGAGGATACCTATAACTGATAATAAACTTTGGATTTTTTTTCGTGAGAACTTTGCTTGAACGAAAATCATTCCTGATCAGGAATGATTCTATATATCTTCAATAATGCATTATCTCCAGAATCACAGAAGAAATGCCATGCACTTGACTTTTGTGGTTGATTATACAAGAATTCCCATGAGGATACCTATAACTGGTAATAAACTTTGGAACTTCTTTTAGTGAAAGCTGTGCTTGTACAAAATCCATTCAAAATGAGAAATTTTACTATATATGTTCAGCAATGCATTTAATCCATTAACACAGAAGAAATGCCATGTTTTTTACCAGTTATAGGTATTCTTTCGGGAATACTGGAATAATCACTTGACAAAAGTCAATTGCATGGCATTTCTCCTGTTATTCTGGATTTAATGCAATGTTGAACATATATAGAATCATTCCTAATCAGGAATGAATTTTGTACAAGCACAGTTTCAATGAAAAAAAATTCCAAAGTTTATTACCAGTTACAGGCATCCTCTTGGAATTCTTGAATAATCAACCACAAAAGTCACGTGCATGGCATTTCTTCTGTTATTCTGGACTGAATGCAATGTTAAGCATACCTATAACTGGTAATAAACTTTAGAATTTTATTTCGTGAAAACTGTGCTTGTACAAATTCTTTCAAAATCAGAAATGCTACTTTATATGTTCAAAATTGCATACGATCCAGAATCACAGGAGAAATGCCATGCACTTGACTTTTGTGGTTGATTATTCAAGAATTTCCAATAGGATACGTATAACTGGTAATAAACTTTGGAATTTTTTTCCGTGGAAACTGTGCTTGTACTGAATCCATTCCTGATCAGTAATGATTCTATGTATGTTCAACATTGCATTCAGTCCAGAATAAAAGAAGAAATGCCATTCACTTGATTCTTGTGTTTGATTATTCAAGAAATCCCAAAAGGTTACCTATAACTGATAATAAACTTTGTAATTTCTTTTTCGTGAAAACTGTGCTTGAACGAAAATCATTGCTGATCAGGAATGATTCTATATTCGTTCAATGATGCATTCGATTCAGAATCAGAGAAGAAATGCTATGCACTTGACTTTTGTGTCTGATTATTCAAGAATTCCCAAGAGGATACCTTCAACTGGTATTAGACTTTGGAATTTTTTTTTCATGAAAACTGTGCTTGTACAAAATTCATCCTGATCAGGAATGATTTTATATATGCTCAACATTGCATCAAGTCCAGAACAACAGAAGAAATGCCATGCACTTGACTTTTGTGGTTGATTATTCAAGAATTCCCAAGAGGTTACCTATAACTTGTGAAAACTTTGGATTTTTTTTTGAGAAAACTTTGCTTGTACAAAATTCATCCCTGATTATGAATGATTCTATATATGCTCAACATTGCATTCGGTCCAGAATAACAGAAGAAATGCCATGTACTTGACTTTTGTGGTTGATTATTCAAGAATTCCCAAGAGGATACCTATAACTGGTAATAAACTTTGGATTTTTTTTCGTGAAAACTTTGCTTGAACGAAAATCATTCCTGATCAGGAATGATTCTATATATGTTCAATAATGCATTATCTCCAGAATCACAGAAGAAATGCCATGCACTTGACTTTTGTGGTTGATTATACAAGAATTCCCATGAGGATACCTATAACTGGTAATAAACTTTGGAACTTCTTTTAGTGAAAGCTGTGCTTGTACAAAATCCATTCAAAATGAGAAATTTTACTATATATGTTCAGCAATGCATTTAATCCATTAACACAGAAGAAATGCCATGTTTTTTACCAGTTATAGGTATTCTTTCGGGAATACTGGAATAATCAACTTGACAAAAGTCAATTGCATGGCATTTCTCCTGTTATTCTGGATTTAATGCAATGTTGAACATATATAGAATCATTCCTAATCAGGAATGAATTTTGTACAAGCACAGTTTCAATGAAAAAAAATTCCAAAGTTTATTACCAGTTACAGGCATCCTCTTGGAATTCTTGAATAATCAACCACAAAAGTCACGTGCATGGCATTTCTTCTGTTATTCTGGACTGAATGCAATGTTAAGCATACCTATAACTGGTAATAAACTTTAGAATTTTATTTCGTGAAAACTGTGCTTGTACAAATTCTTTCAAAATCAGAAATGCTACTTTATATGTTCAAAATTGCATACGATCCAGAATCACAGGAGAAATGCCATGCACTTGACTTTTGTGGTTGATTATTCAAGAATTTCCAATAGGATACGTATAACTGGTAATAAACTTTGGAATTTTTTTCCGTGGAAACTGTGCTTGTACTGAATCCATTCCTGATCAGTAATGATTCTATGTATGTTCAACATTGCATTCAGTCCAGAATAAAAGAAGAAATGCCATTCACTTGATTCTTGTGTTTGATTATTCAAGAAATCCCAAAAGGTTACCTATAACTGATAATAAACTTTGTAATTTCTTTTTCGTGAAAACTGTGCTTGAACGAAAATCATTGCTGATCAGGAATGATTCTATATTCGTTCAATGATGCATTCGATTCAGAATCAGAGAAGAAATGCTATGCACTTGACTTTTGTGTCTGATTATTCAAGAATTCCCAAGAGGATACCTTCAACTGGTATTAGACTTTGGAATTTTTTTTTCATGAAAATTGTGCTTGTACAAAATTCATTCCTGATCAGGAATGACTCTATATATGTTCAACATTGCATTTAGTCCAGTATAACAGGAGAAATGCCATGCACTTGACTTTTGTGGTTGATTATTCAAGAATTCTCATGAGGAAACCATAACTGGTAATGAACTTTGGATTTTTTCTTCATGAAAACTGTGCTTGTACAAAGTTCATTCCCGATATGGAATGATTCTAAATATGTTCAACGATGCATTCAATCCAGAATCAAAAAAGAAATGCCATGCACTTGACTTTTGTGGTTGATTATTCAAGAATTCCCAAGAGTATACCTATAACTTGTAATTAAATTTGAAATTTTTTTTCGTGGAAACTGTGTTTGTTTGAGGTTTGGTACTGATCAGGAATGATTAAATATATATTCAAGATTAAATTCAGTCTGAAATAACGAAAGAAATGCCATGAACTCGACTTTTGTGGTTGATTATTTAAGAATTCCCAAGAGGATACCTATAACTGATAATAAACTTGGGAATTTTTTTTTCGTGAAAACATTGCTTGTACAATATTCATCCTTGATTGTGAATGATTCTTCATATGCTTAACATTGCATTCAGTCCAGAATAACAGAAGAAATGCCATGCACGTGACTTTTATGGTTGAATATTTAAGAATTCCCAAGAGGATACCTATAACTGGTAATAAACTTTGGAATTTTTTTCTCGTGAAAACTGTGCTTGAACGAAAATCATTCCTGATCATGATTGTTTCTATATATGTTCAATAATGCATTCGATTCAGAATCAGAAAAGAAATGCTATACACTTGACTTTTGTGGTTGATTATTCAAGAATTCCCAAGAGGATACCTATAACTGGTAATGAACTTTGGATTTTTTTTTTTGTGAAAACTGTGCTTGTACAAAATTCAATCCTGATCAGGAATGATTCTATATATGTTCAACATTGCATTCAGTCCAGAATAACAGAAGAAATGCCATGCACTTGATTTTTGTGGTTGATTATTCAAGAATTCCCAAGAGGTTACCTATAACTGGTATTAAACTTTGAAATTTTTTTTTTTAACTCTGCTTGTACAAAATCCATCCCTGATCAGGAATGATTTTATATATGCTCAACATTGCATCAAGTCCAGAACAACAGAAGAAATGCCATGCACTTGACTTTTGTGGTGATTATTCAAGAATTCCCAAGAGGTTACCTATAACTTGTGAAAACTTTGGATTTTTTTTTGAGAAAACTTTGCTTGTACAAAATTCATCCCTGATTATGAATGATTCTATATATGCTCAACATTGCATTCGGTCCAGAATAACAGAAGAAATGCCATGTACTTGACTTTTGTGGTTGATTATTCAAGAATTCCCAAGAGGATACCTATAACTGGTAATAAACTTTGGATTTTTTTTCGTGAAAACTTTGCTTGAACGAAAATCATTCCTGATCAGGAATGATTCTATATATGTTCAATAATGCATTATCTCCAGAATCACAGAAGAAATGCCATGCACTTGACTTTTGTGGTTGATTATACAAGAATTCCCATGAGGATACCTATAACTGGTAATAAACTTTGGAACTTCTTTTAGTGAAAGCTGTGCTCGTACAAAATCCATTCAAAATGAGAAATTTTACTATATATGTTCAGCAATGCATTAATCCATTAACACAGAAGAAATGCCATGTTTTTTACCAGTTATAGGTATTCTTTCGGGAATACTGGAATAATCAACTTGACAAAAGTCAATTGCATGGCATTTCTCCTGTTATTCTGGATTTAATGCAATGTTGAACATATATAGAATCATTCCTAATCAGGAATGAATTTTGTACAAGCACAGTTTCAATGAAAAAAAATTCCAAAGTTTATTACCAGTTACAGGCATCCTCTTGGAATTCTTGAATAATCAACCACAAAAGTCACGTGCATGGCATTTCTTCTGTTATTCTGGACTGAATGCAATGTTAAGCATACCTATAACTGGTAATAAACTTTAGAATTTTATTTCGTGAAAACTGTGCTTGTACAAATTCTTTCAAAATCAGAAATGATACTTTATATGTTCAAAATTGCATACGATCCAGAATCACAGGAGAAATGCCATGCACTTGACTTTTGTGGTTGATTATTCAAGAATTTCCAAGAGGATACGTATAACTGGTAATAAACTTTGGAATTTTTTTTCGTGAAAACTGTGCTTGTACAAAATTCATTCCTGATCAGGAATGATTCTATATATGTTCAATAATGCATTCGATTCAGAATCAGAGAAGAAATGCTATGCACTTGACTTTTGTGTTGATTATTCAAGAAATCCCAAAAGGTTACCTATAACTGATAATAAACTTTGTAATTTCTTTTTCGTGAAAACTGTGCTTGAACGAAAATCATTGCTGATCAGGAATGATTCTATATTCGTTCAATGATGCATTCGATTCAGAATCAGAAAAGAAATGCTATACACTTGACTTTTGTGGTTGATTATTCAAGAATTCCCAAGAGGATACCTATAACTGGTAATGAACTTTGGATTTTTTTTTTTGTGAAAACTGTGCTTGTACAAAATTCAATCCTGATCAGGAATGATTCTATATATGTTCAACATTGCATTCAGTCCAGAATAACAGAAGAAATGCCATGCACTTGATTTTTGTGGTTGATTATTCAAGAATTCCCAAGAGGTTACCTATAACTGGTAATAAACTTTGGATTTTTTTTTTGTGGAAACTGTGCTTGTACAAAATTCAATCCTGATCAGGAATGATTTTATATATGCTCAACATTGCATCAAGTCCAGAACAACAGAAGAAATGCCATGCACTTGACTTTTGTGGTTGATTATTCAAGAATTCCCAAGAGGTTACCTATAACTTGTGAAAACTTTGGATTTTTTTTTGAGAAAACTTTGCTTGTACAAAATTCATCCCTGATTATGAATGATTCTATATATGCTCAACATTGCATTCGGTCCAGAATAACAGAAGAAATGCCATGCACTTGACTTTTGTGGTTGATTATTCAAGAATTCCAAGAGGATACCTATAACTGGTAATAAACTTTGGATTTTTTTTTCGTGAAAACTTTGCTTGAACGAAAATCATTCCTGATCAGGAATGATTCTATATATGTTCAATAATGCATTATCTCCAGAATCACAGAAGAAATGCCATGCACTGACTTTTGTGGTTGATTATACAAGAATTCCCATGAGGATACCTATAACTGGTAATAAACTTTGGAACTTCTTTTAGTGAAAGCTGTGCTCGTACAAAATCCATTCAAAATGAGAAATTTTACTATATATGTTCAGCAATGCATTTAATCCATTAACACAGAAGAAATGCCATGTTTTTTACCAGTTATAGGTATTCTTTCGGGAATACTGGAATAATCAACTTGACAAAAGTCAATTGCATGGCATTTCTCCTGTTATTCTGGATTTAATGCAATGTTGAACATATATAGAATCATTCCTAATCAGGAATGAATTTTGTACAAGCACAGTTTCAATGAAAAAAAATTCCAAAGTTTATTACCAGTTACAGGCATCCTCTTGGAATTCTTGAATAATCAACCACAAAAGTCACGTGCATGGCATTTCTTCTGTTATTCTGGACTGAATGCAATGTTAAGCATACCTATAACTGGTAATAAACTTTAGAATTTTATTTCGTGAAAACTGTGCTTGTACAAATTCTTTCAAAATCAGAAATGCTACTTTATATGTTCAAAATTGCATACGATCCAGAATCACAGGAGAAATGCCATGCACTTGACTTTTGTGGTTGATTATTCAAGAATTTCCAATAGGATACGTATAACTGGTAATAAACTTTGGAATTTTTTTCCGTGGAAACTGTGCTTGTACTGAATCCATTCCTGATCAGTAATGATTCTATGTATGTTCAACATTGCATTCAGTCCAGAATAAAAGAAGAAATGCCATTCACTTGATTCTTGTGTTTGATTATTCAAGAAATCCCAAAAGGTTACCTATAACTGATAATAAACTTTGTAATTTCTTTTTCGTGAAAACTGTGCTTGAACGAAAATCATTGCTGATCAGGAATGATTCTATATTCGTTCAATGATGCATTCGATTCAGAATCAGAGAAGAAATGCTATGCACTTGACTTTTGTGTCTGATTATTCAAGAATTCCCAAGAGGATACCTTCAACTGGTATTAGACTTTGGAATTTTTTTTCATGAAAATTGTGCTTGTACAAAATTCATTCCTGATCAGGAATGACTCTATATATGTTCAACATTGCATTTAGTCCAGTATAACAGGAGAAATGCCATGCACTTGACTTTTGTGGTTGATTATTCAAGAATTCTCATGAGGAAACCCATAACTGGTAATGAACTTTGGATTTTTTCTTCATGAAAACTGTGCTTGTACAAAGTTCATTCCCGATATGGAATGATTCTAAATATGTTCAACGATGCATTCAATCCAGAATCAAAAAAGAAATGCCATGCACTTGACTTTTGTGGTTGATTATTCAAGAATTCCCAAGAGTATACCTATAACTTGTAATTAAATTTGAAATTTTTTTTCGTGGAAACTGTGTTTGTTTGAGGTTTGGTACTGATCAGGAATGATTAAATATATATTCAAGATTAAATTCAGTCTGAAATAACGAAAGAAATGCCATGAACTCGACTTTTGTGGTTGATTATTTAAGAATTCCCAAGAGGATACCTATAACTGGTAATAAACTTTGGATTTTTTTTTCGTGAAAACATTGCTTGTACAATATTCATCCTTGATTGTGAATGATTCTTCATATGCTTAACATTGCATTCAGTCCAGAATAACAGAAGAAATGCCATGCACGTGACTTTTATGGTTGAATATTTAAGAATTCCCAAGAGGATACCTATAACTGGTAATAAACTTTGGAATTTTTTTCTCGTGAAAACTGTGCTTGAACGAAAATCATTCCTGATCATGATTGTTTCTATATATGTTCAATAATGCATTCGATTCAGAATCAGAAAAGAAATGCTATACACTTGACTTTTGTGGTTGATTATTCAAGAATTCCCAAGAGGATACCTATAACTGGTAATGAACTTTGGATTTTTTTTTTTGTGAAAACTGTGCTTGTACAAAATTCAATCCTGATCAGGAATGATTCTATATATGTTCAACATTGCATTCAGTCCAGAATAACAGAAGAAATGCCATGCACTTGATTTTTGTGGTTGATTATTCAAGAATTCCCAAGAGGTTACCTATAACTGGTATTAAACTTTGAAATTTTTTTTTTTAACTCTGCTTGTACAAAATCCATCCCTGATCAGGAATGATTTTATATATGCTCAACATTGCATCAAGTCCAGAACAACAGAAGAAATGCCATGCACTTGACTTTTGTGGTTGATTATTCAAGAATTCCCAAGAGGTTACCTATAACTTGTAATAAACTTTGGATTTTTTTTTCGTGGAAACTGTGCTTGTACAAAATTTATTCCTGATCAGGAATGATTCTATATATGTTCAACATTGCATTTAGTCCAGAATAAAAGAATGAATTCCATGCACTTGACTTTTGTGGTTGATTATCCAAGAATTCCCAAAAGGATACCTATAACTGGTAATAAACTTTGGATTTTTTCTTTGTGAAAACTGTGCTTGTACAAAGTTCACTCCCGATCTGGAATGATTCTATATATGTTCAACAATGCATTTTATCCAGAATAGAGGAAGGAATGCCATGCACTCGATTTTTGTGGTTGATTATTCAAGAATTCCCAAGAGGATACCTATAACTTGTAATAAAATTTGAATTTTTTTTCGTGGAAACTGTGTTTGTTCAAAGTTCGTTACTGATCAGGAATGATTCTATATATGTTCAAGATTGCATTCAGTCTGAAATAACAGAAGAAATGCCATGAACTTGACTTTTGTGGTTGATTATTCAAGAATTCCCAAGAGGATACCTATAACTGATAATAAACTTTGGAATTTTTTTATCCTGAAAACATTGCTTGTACAAAATTCATCCTTGATTGGGAATGATTCTTCATATGCTTGACATTGCATCCAGTCCAGAATAACAGAAGAAATGCCATGCATGTGACTTTTGTGGTTGTATATTCAAGAATTCCCAAGAAGATACCTATAACTGGTAATAAACTTTGGATTTTTTTTGTGAAAGCTGTGGTTCTACAAAGTTCATTCCTGATCAGGAATGATCCTATATATGTTTAACATTGCATCTAATCCAGAATCACAGGGGAAATGCCATGCACTTGACCTTCGTGTTTGATTATTCAAGAATTCCAAGAAGAACTGGTAATAACTGGTTACCTATAACTGGTAATGAACTTTGGAATCGTTATCCGTGGAAACTGTGCTTGTACGAAATTCATTCAAAATCAGAAATGATATGTTCAAAATTGCATACGATCCAGAATCACAGGAGAAATGCCATGCACTTGACTTTTGTGGTTGATGATTCAAGAATTTCCAAGAGGATACATATAACTGGTAATAAACTTTGGAATTGTTTTCCGTGGAAACTGTGCTTGTAATGAATCCATTCCTGATCAGGAATGATTCTATGTATGTTAAACATTGCATTCAGTCCAGAATAAAAAAAGAAATGCCATGCACTTGACTTTTGGGTTTGATTATTCAAGAAATCCCAAGAGTATACCTATAACTGTTATTAGACTAAAACTGTGCTTGTACAAAATTCATTCCTGATCAGGAATGATTCAATATATGCTAAACATTGCATTCAGTCGAGAATAAAAGGAGAAATTCCATGCACTTGACTTTTATGGTTGATTATTCTAGAATTTCAAAGAAAATACCTACAACTGGTGATAAACTTTGAAATTTCTTCAAGTGAAAACTGAGTTGTACAAAATTCATTCAGAATCAGAAATGATACTTTATATGTTCAACATTGCATTCAATCGAGAATCAAAGGAGAAATGCCATGCACTTGACTTTTGTGGTTGATTATTCAAGAATTCCCAAGAGGATACCTATAACTGGTAATAAAATTTGGATTTTTCTCCGTGAAAACTTTGCTTGAACGAAAACCATTCCTGATCAGGAATGATTCTATATATGTTCAGTGATGCATTTAACCCATTAACACAGAAGAAATGAAATGTTTATTACCAGTTATAGGTATTCTTTCGGGTATTCTTGAATAATCAAACACAGAGGTCAAGTGCATGGCATTTCTCCTGTTATTCTGAATTGAATGCAATGTTGAACACATATTGTATCATTACTGATATCGAGTGAATTTTGTACAAGCACAGTTTCCACGAAAAAAAAATTCTAAAGTTTATTACAAGTTATAGTTATCCTCTTGGGAATTCTTAAATAAACAACCACGAAAGTCACGTGCATGGCATTTCTCCTGTCATTCTGGACTGAATGCAATGTTTAGTTTATATAGAATCATTCCTGATCATGAATGAATTTTGTACAAGCACAGCTGCTATTTCAGACTAAATGCAATGTTGAACATATATAGAATCATCACTGATAAGGGATAAATTTTGTCCAAGCACAGTTTCCACGAAAAAAAATTCCAACGTTTATTACAAGTTACAGGTATCCTCTTGGAATTCTTTAATAATCAACCACAAAGTTCAAGTGCATAGCATTCCTCCAGTTATTCTGGACTGAATGCAATGTTGAACAAAAATAGAATCATTCCTGATCAGGAATGAACTTTGTACAAGTACAGTTTTCACAAAAAAAATCGAAATTTTATTACCAGTTATAGGTATCCTCTTGCAATTCTTGAATAATCAACCACAAAAGTCAAGTGCATGGCATTTCTCCTTCTATTCTGGATTGAATACAATGTTGAACACATATAGTATCATTACTGATACCGAATGAATTTTGTACAAGCACAGATTCCACGAAAAAAAATTCCAAAGTTTATTACCAGTTATAGGTATTTTCTTGGGAATTCTAGAATAATCAACCACGAAAGTCAAGTCCATGGCTTTTCTCCTGTAATATTGAACTTTATGCAATGTTAAACATATATGGAATCATTCCTGATCAGGAATGAATTTTGTACAAGCACAGATTCCACAAAAAAAAATCCAAAGTTTATTACCAGTTATAGGTATTCTTTTGGGAATTCTTGAATAATCAACTTGACAAAAGTCAATTGCATGGCATTTCTCCTGTTTTTCTGGATTTAATGCAAAATTGAACATATATAGAATCATTCCTGATCAGGACTGAATTTTGTACAAGCACAGTTTCCATGAAAAAAAATTCCAAAGTTTATACCAGTTACAGGTATCCTCTTGGAATTCTTGAATAATCAACTACAAAGGTCAAGTGCATGGCATGGCATTCCTCCTGTTATTCTGGACCGAATTCAATGTTGAACATAAATAGAATCATTCCTGATCAGGAATGAACTTTGTACAAGTACAGTTTATAAAAAAAAAAATCAAAATTTTATTACCAGTTATAGGTATCCTCTTGCAATTCTTGAATAATCAACCACAAAAATCAAGTGCATGGCACTTCTCCTGTTATTCTGGATCGAATGCAATGTTGAACACATATTGTATCATTACTGATATCGAATGGATTTTGTACAAGCACAGTTTCCACGAAAAAAAAATTCCAAAGTTTAATACCAGTTATAGGTATCCTCTTGGGAATTCTTAAATAATCAACCACGAAAGTCACATGCATGGCATTTCTCCTGTTATTCTGGACTTAATGCAATGTTTAGTTTATATAGAATCATTCCTGATCAGGAATGAATTTTGTACAAGCACAGTTTTCACAAAAAAAAATTCCAAAGTCTAATAAGAATAAGAATAAGAATAAGAATGCTTCTTATTCCTTCAATGCATACATACAATGCTATCGGAAACGTCAGTCAACAATATAATACATAGTTTTAAGTTTTGAATTATACAGTGAAAGTTACACTTAGTACGATTTGATTTGACAATACAGAAAAAGTAACAATGTATTGAATAAATACAAAATTGTCTTGCATTAGATGAAAAACTGAGGAAGAACAATTAAATACATTTACATGATTAGTAGCCTAATGAATTTTTTCACTACCTATTTGACTTGAAAATAGTCCTTCACTGGTAGTTGAAAGAAATCTGAAATTGAGTATAAAGGATTATTCAATAGTAGGCGCTCTAGTTTTTTCTTATAAATTGGCATTGGTAGGTTCCTGGCTTTCTTGGGTAATGTGTTGAATAATTTCAATGAAACTTGATTTGGACTTGTTGATATACTTTTGAGTCTTCTATATGGTATATATATTTTTGTCTTATTTCTAGTATTATGACAGTGAATGTCAACTCTGCGGCTATAAGAACCTAAATTATTCTTTATCTGGAGGAGAAGTTTGAAAGCTACCAAACTGTGCACTGTCATAATTTTCTCCTTTATAAACAATGGCTTACAATGCTCCAGATAAGTAGCGTTACATATAATTCTTATGAATTAATAATTGATCAATTTATTAATTAATCAATTAATTAAAAATAATTCTTATAATACAAGTTATAGGTATCCTCTTGTGATTTCTTGAATAATCAAACACAAAAGTCGAGTGCATGGCATTTCTTCTGTTATTCTGGACTGAATGCAATGTTTAACATACATAGAATCATCACTGATAAGGAATGAATTTTGTACAAGCACAGTTTTCACGAAAAAAAAATTCCAAAGTTTAATACCAGTTATAGGTATCCACTTGGGAATTCTTGAATAATCAATTACAAAAGTCAAGTGCATGGCATTTCTTCTGTGATTCTTGAGATAATGCGATGCTGAAGATATATAGTATCATTTCTGATATTGAATGGATTTTGTAAGAGCACAGCTTTCACTAAAAAAAGTTCCAAAGTTTATTACCAGTTATAGGTATCCTCTTGGGAATTCTTGAATAATCAACCTCAAAAGTCAAGTGCATGGCATTTCTCCTTTGATTCTGGATTGAATGCAATGTTGAACATATATAGTATCATTTCTGATTTTGGATGAATTTTGTACAACACAGTTTTCACGAAAAGAAATTCAAAAATTTTTCACCATTATAGGTATTTTCTTGGGAATTCTAGAATAATCAACCACAAAAGTCAAGTGCATGGCTTTTCTCCTGTAATATTGAATCAAATGCAATGTTAAACATATATGGAATCATTCCTGATCAGGAATGAATTTTGTACAAGCACAGTTTCCACGAAAAAAAATTCCAAAGTTTATTACCAGTTATAGGTATTCTCTTGGGAATTCTTGAATAATAAACCACAAAAGTCAAGTGCATGGCATTTCTCCTGTGATTCTGGATCGTATGCAATTTTGAACATATCATTTCTGATTTTAAATGAATTTTGTACAAGCACAGTATCCATGAAAAAAAAAATTCCAAAGTTTATTACAAGTTACAGGTATCCTCTTGAAATTTTTAAATAATCAACCAAAAAGGTCAAGTGCATGGCATTTCTCCAGTTATTTTGGATAGAATGCAATGTTGAACATATAAAGTATCATTTCTGATTTTGAATGAATTTTGTTCAAGCACAGTTTTCATGAAAAAAAAATTCCAAAGTTTGATACCAGTTATAGGTATCCTCTTGGGAATTCTTGAATAATCAACCACAAAAGTCATATGCATGGCATTTCTCCTGTTATTTTGGATTGAATGCAATGTAGAACATATATAGTATCATTACTAATTTCGAATGAATTTTGTACAAGCACAGTTTCCTCGAAAAAAATTCCAAATTTTAATACCAGTTATAGGTATCCTCTTGGGAATTCTTGAATAATCAACCACAAAAGTCACGTGCATTGCATTCCTCCTGTTCTTCTGGACTGAATGATGAAAAAATTCCAAATTTTAATACCAGTTATAGGTATCCTCTTAGAAATTCTCAAATAATCAACCACAAAAGTCACGTGCATTACATTCCTCCTTTCATTCTGGTCTGAGTGCAATGTTTAGCATATATAGAATCATTCCTGATCAGGAATGAATTCTGTACAATCACAGTTTTCACGAAAAAGAATTCCAAAGTCTAATACCAGTTATGGGTATCCTCTTGGGATTTCTTGAATAATCAACCACAAAAGTCAAGTGCATGGCATTTCTTCTGTTTTTTCAGACTAAATGCAATGTTGAATGTATATAGAATCATCAATGATAGGGAATGAATTTTGTACAAGCACAGTTTCCACGAAAAAAAATTCCAAAGTTTATTACCAGTTACAGGTATCTTCTTGGAATTCTTGAATAATCAATCACAAAGGTCAAGTGCAAGTGCATGGCATTCCTCCTGTTATTCCGGACTGAATGCAATGTTAAACATATATAGAAACATTCCTGATCAGGAATGAACTTAGTACAATTACAGTTTTCACAAAAAAATTCCAAAGTTTAATACCAGTTATAGGTATCCTCTTGGGAATTCTTAAATAATCAACCACAAAAGTCACGTGCATTGCATTCCTCCTGTTCTTCTGGACTGAATGATGTGTTTAGCATATATAGAATCATTCCTGATCAGGAATGAATTTTGTACAAGCACAGTTTTCCCAAAAAAGAATTACAAAGTCTAATACCAGTTATGGGTATCCTCTTGGGATTTCTTGAATAATCAAACACAAAAGTCAATTGCATGGCATTTCTTCCATTATTCTGGACTGAATGCAATGTTTAACATACATAGGATCATTCCTGATCAGGTATGGATTTAGTACAAGCACAGTATCCACGGAAAAAAATTCCAAAGTTCAAGTTCATGGCATTTCTCCTGTTATTCTTGACTGAATGCAATGTTTAGCATATATTGAATCATCCCTGATCAGGAATGAATTTTCAGTTTTCACGAAAAAAAATTCCAGATTCTAATACCAGTTATAGGTATCCTCTTGGGATATCTCGAATAATCAAACCCAAAAGTCAAGTGCATGGCATTTCTTCTTTTATTCTGGACTGAATGCAATGTTTAACATACAGAGAATAATTCCTGATCAGGAATGGATTCATTACAAGCACAGTTTCCACAGAAAAAAATTCCAAAGTTTATTACCAGTTATACGTATCCTGGATCAGGATCGTTTTTAAATAATCAACCAAAAAGGTCAAGTGCATGGCATTTCTCCAGTTATTTTGGATCGTATGCAATTTTGAACATAACATTTCTGATTTTGAATGAATCTTGTACAAGCACAGTTCTCACGAAAAACGATTCCAAAGTTCATTACCAGTTATAGGTAACCAGTTATTACCAGTTCTTCTTGGAATTCTTGAATAATCAAACACGAAGGTCGAGTGCATGGCATTTCTCCTGTGATTCTGGATTAGATGCAATGTTGAACATATATAGAATCATTCCTGATCAGGAATGAATTTTGCAGAACCACAGCTTTCACAAAAAAAAATCCAAAGTTTATTACCAGTTATAGGTATCCTCTTGGGAATTCTTGAATATACAACCACAAAAGTCACATGCATGGCATTTCTTCTGTTATTCTGGACTGAATGCAATGTTAAGCATATGAAGAATCATTCCCAATCAAGGATGAATTTTGTACAAGCAATGTTTTCAGGAAATAAAAATTCCAAAGTTTATTTTCAGTTATAGGTATCCTCTTGGGAATTCTTGAATAATCAACCACAAAAGTCGAGTTCATGGCATTTCTTCTGTTATTTTAGACTGAATGCAATCTTGAAAATATATAGAATCATTTCAGATCAGTAACGAACTTTGAACAAACAAAGTTTCCACGAAAAAAAAATTCAAATTTTATTACAAGTTATAGGTATCCTCTGGGGAATTCTTGAATAATCAACCACAAAAGTCAAGTGCATAGCATTTTTTCTCTGATTCGGAATCGAATGCATTATTGAACATATGTAGAATCATTCCTGATCAGGAATGATTCTCGTTCAAGCACAGTTTTCACGAAAAAAAATTCCGAAGTTTATTACCAGTTATAGGTATCCTCTTGGGAATTCTTGAATAATCAACCACAAAAGTCGAGTGCATGGCATTCCTATCTCGATTCTGGTTTAAATACATTGTTGAACATATATAGAATCAAGAATCATTCCAGATCGGGAGTGAACTTTGTACAAGCACAGTTTTCACAAAGAAAAAATCCAAAGTTTATTACCAGTTATAGGTATCCTTTTGGGAATTCTTGAATAATCAACCACAAAAGTCAAGTGCATGGCATTTTTTTTTATTCTGGACTAAATGCAATGTTGAACATATATAGAATCATTCCTGATCAGGAATGAATTTTGTACAAGCACAGTTTCCACGAAAAAAAAATCCAAAGTTTATTACCAGTTATAGGTATCCTCTTGGGAATTCTTGAATAATCAACCACAAAAGTCGAGTGCATGGCATTCCTATCTCGATTCTGGTTTAAATACATTGTTGAACATATATAGAATCAAGAATCATTCCAGATCGGGAGTGAACTTTGTACAAGCACAGTTTTCACAAAGAAAAAATCCAAAGTTTATTACCAGTTATAGGTATCCTTTTGGGAATTCTTGAATAATCACCACAAAAAGTCAAGTGCATGGCATTTTTTTTTATTCTGGACTAAATGCAATGTTGAACATATATAGAATCATTCCTGATCAGAAATGAATTTTGTACAAGCACAGTTTCCACGAAAGAAAAATCCAAAGTATATTACCAGTTATAGGTATCCTCTTGGGAATTCTTGAATAATCAACCACAAAAGTCAAGTGCATGGCCTTTTCTCCGTTATTCTGGAATGATTGCAATGTTGAACATATATAGAATCATTCCTGATCAGGATTGAATTTTGTACAAGCACAGTTTTCACAAAAAAAAATTCAAAGTTTATTACCAGTTATAGGTATCCTCTTGGGAATTCTTGAATAATCAACCACAAAAGTCAAGTGCATAGCATTTCTTCTCTGATTCTGAATCGAATGCATCATTGAACATATATAGAATCATTCATGATCAGGAATGATTTTCGTTCAAGCACAGTTTTCACGAAGAAAAATTTGAAAGTTTATCACCAGTTCTAGCATCATCTTGGGAATTCTTTTATATTCAACCATAAAAGTCACGTGCATGGCATTTCTTCTGTTATTCTGGACTGAATGCAATGTTAAGCATATGAAGAATCATTCCCAATCAAGGATGAATCTTGTACAAGCAATGTTTTCACGAAAAAAATTCCAAAGTTTATTATCAGTTATAGTTACCTATAACTGATAATAAACTTTGGAATTTTTGTTACAAGCACAGTTTCCATGAAAGAAAAATCCAAAGTATATTACCAGTTATAGGTATCCTCTTGGGATTTCTTGAATAATCAAGCACAAAAGTCAAGTGCATGGCATTTCTTCTTTTATTCTGGACTGAATGCAATGTTCAACATACATAGAATCATTACTGATCAGGAATGGATTCAGTACAAGCACAGTTTCCACGGAAAAAAATTCCAAAGTTTATTACCAGTTATACGTATCCTATTGGAAATTCTTGAATAGTCAACCACAAAAGTCAAGTGCATGGCATTTCTCCTGTGATTCTGGATCGTATGCAAATTTGAACATATAAAGTATAATTTCTTATTTTGAATGAATTTGTACAAGCACAGTTTTCACGAAAAAAAATTCTAAAGTTTATTACCAGAATTTTTTTTTCGTGGAAACATTGCTTGTACAAAATTCATCCTTGATTGGGAATGATTCTTTTTATGCCTTATATTGCAGGCAGTCCAGAATAACAGAAGAAATGCTATGCACTTGACTTTTGTGGTTCATTATTCAAGATTTCCCAAGAGGATACCTATAACTGGTAATAAACTTTGGAATTTTTTTCGTGGAAACTGTGCTTGTACAAAATTCATTCCTGATCAGGAATGATTCTATATACGTTCAACATTGCATTCAGTCCAGAATAACAGAAGAAACGCCATGCACTTGACTTTTGTGTCTGATTATTCATGAATTCCCAAGAGGATACCTTATACTGGTATTAGACTTTGGAATTTTTTTTCATGAAAATAGTGCTTGTACAAAATTCGTTCCTGATCAGGAATGACTCTATATATGTTCAACATTGCATTTAGTCCAGAATAACAAAAGAAATGCCATGCACTTGACTTTTGTTGTTGATTTTTCAAGAATTCCCATGAGGAAACCCATAACTGGTAATAAACTTTGGATTTTTTCTTCATGAAAACTGTGCTTGTACAAAGTTCATTCCCGATCTGGAATGATTCTATATGTTCAACAATGCATTTAATCCAGAATCAAAAAAGAAATGCCATGCACTTGACTTTTTTGGTTGATTATCTAAGAATTCCCAAGAGGATACCTATAACTTGTAATTAAATTTGAAATTTTTTTTCATGGAGACTGTGTTTGTTTGAAGTTTGTTACTGATCAGGAATGATTCTATATATGTTCAAGATTGCATTCAGTCTGAAATAAAAAAATAAATGCCATGAACTCGACTTTTGTGGTTGATTATTCAAGAATTCCCAAGAGGATACCTATAACTGATAATAAACTTGGGAATTTTTTTTTTCGTGGAAACATTGCTTGTACAAAATTCATCCTTGATTGGGAATGATTCTTTTTATGCCTTATATTGCAGGCAGTCCAGAATAACAGAAGAAATGCTATGCACTTGACTTTTGTGGTTCATTATTCAAGATTTCCCAAGAGGATACCTATAACTGGTAATAAACTTTGGAATTTTTTTCGTGGAAACTGTGCTTGTACAAAATTCATTCCTGATCAGGAATGATTCTATATACGTTCAACATTGCATTCAGTCCAGAATAACAGAAGAAACGCCATGCACTTGACTTTTGTGTCTGATTATTCATGAATTCCCAAGAGGATACCTTATACTGGTATTAGACTTTGGAATTTTTTTTCATGAAAATAGTGCTTGTACAAAATTCGTTCCTGATCAGGAATGACTCTATATATGTTCAACATTGCATTTAGTCCAGAATAACAAAAGAAATGCCATGCACTTGACTTTTGTTGTTGATTTTTCAAGAATTCCCATGAGGAAACCCATAACTGGTAATAAACTTTGGATTTTTTCTTCATGAAAACTGTGCTTGTACAAAGTTCATTCCCGATCTGGAATGATTCTATATGTTCAACAATGCATTTAATCCAGAATCAAAAAAGAAATGCCATGCACTTGACTTTTTTGGTTGATTATCTAAGAATTCCCAAGAGGATACTTACAACTTGTAATAAAATTTGAATTTTTTTTTTCGTGAAAACTGTGTTTGTTCAAAGTTCGATACTGATTAGGAATGATTCTATATATGTTCAAGATTGCATTCAGTCTGAAATAACAGAAGAAATGCCATGAACTCGACTTTTGTGGTTGATTATTCAAGAATTCCCAAGAGGATACCTATAATTGATAATAAACTTTGGATTTTTTTTTCCTGAAAACATTGCTTGTACAAAATTCATCCTCGATTGGGAATGATTCTCCATATGCCTAACATTTTATCCAGTCCAGAATAACAGGAGAAATGCCATGCATGTGACTTTTGTGGTTGTATATTCAAGAATTCCCAAGAGGATACCTATAACTGGTAATAAACTTTGGATTTTTTTTGTGAAAGCTGTGGTTCTACAAAGTTCATTCCTGATCAGGAATGATCCTATATATGTTCAACATTGCATCTAATCCAGAATCACAGGAGAAATGCCATGCACTTGACCTTCGTGTTTGATTATTCAAGAATTCCAAGAAGAACTGGTAATAACTGGTTACCTATAACTGGTAATGAACTTTGGAATCGTTTTTCGTGAAAACTGTGCTTGTACAAAATTCATTCAAAATCAGAAATGATATGTTCAAAATTGCATACGATCCAGAATCACAGGAGAAATGCCATGCACTTGACTTTTGTGGTTGATTATTCAAGAATTTCCAAGAGGATACGTATAACTGGTAATAAACTTTGGAATTTTCTTCCATGGAAACTGTGCTTGTAATGAATCCATTCCTGATCAGGAATGATTCTATGTATGTTGAACATTGCATTCAGTCCAGAATAAAAGAAGAAATGCCATGCACTTGACTTTTGGGTTTGATTATTCAAGAAATCCCAAGAGGATACCTATAACTGGTATTAGACTCTGGAATTTTTTTTCGTGAAAACTGTGCTTGTACAAAATCTATTCCTGATCAGGAATGATTCAATATATGCTAAACATTGCATTCAGTCGAGAATAACAGGAAAAATGCCATGCACTTGACTTTTGTGGTTGATTATTCTAGAATTCCACTGAAAATACCTACAACTGGTAATAAACTTTGGAATTTCTTCAAGTGAAAACTGAGTTGTACAAAATTCATTCAAAATCAGAAATGATACTTCATATGTTCAACATTGCATTCAATCGAGAATCAGAGGAGAAATGCCATGCACTTGACTTTTGTGGTTGATTATTCAAGAATTCCCAAGAGGATACCTATAACTGGTAATAAACTTTGGAACTTTTTTTAGTGAAAGCTGTGCTGTACAAAATCCATTCAAAATCAGAAATTAGACTATATATGTTCAGCAATGCATTTAATCCATTAACACAGAAGAAATGCCATGTTTATTACCAGTTATAGGTATTCTTTCAGGAATTCTTGAATAATCAACTTGACAAAAGTCAATTGCATGGCAATCCTCCTGTTATTCTGGACTGAATGCAATGTTGAACATAAAAAGAATCATTCCTGATCAGGAATGAACTTTGTACAACTAGAGTTTTCACAAAAAAAATCAAAATTCTATTACCAGTTATAGGTATCCTCTTGCAATTCTTGAATAATCAACCACAAAAGTCAAGTGCATGGCATTTCTCCTGTTATTCTGAATTAAATGCAATGTTGAACACATATTGTATCATTACTGATATCGAATGGATTTTGTACAAGCACAGTTTCCACGAGAAAAAAATTCCAAAGTTTAATACCAGTTATAGGTATCCTCTTGGGAATTCTTAAATAATCAACCACGAAAGTCACGTGCATGGCATTTCTCCTGTTATTCTGGACTGAATGCAATGTTCAGTTCAAATAGTATCATTCCTGATCATGAATGAATTTTGTACAAGCACAGTTTTCACAAAAAAAAATTCCGAAGTCTAATACCAGTTATAGGTATCCTCTTGGGATTTCTTGAATAATCAAACACAAAAGTCGAGTGCATGGCATTTCTTCTGTTATTCTGGACTGAATGCAATGTTCAACATACATAGAATCATCACTGATGAGGAATGAATTTTGTACAAACACAGTTTTCACGAAAAAAAATTCCAAAATTTAATACCAGTTATAGGTATCCACTTGGGAATTCTTGGATAATCAATTACAAAAGTCAAGTGCATGGCATTTCTTCTGTGATTCTGGAGATAATGCAATGCTGAAGATATATAGTATCATTTTTGATTTTGAAAGGATTTTGTAAG
This sequence comes from Nilaparvata lugens, assembly GCF_014356525.2. Lineage (NCBI taxonomy): Eukaryota > Metazoa > Arthropoda > Insecta > Hemiptera > Delphacidae > Nilaparvata > Nilaparvata lugens. Next base: position 56,861,637 of record NC_052518.1, on the reverse strand, counting down.
AGCACAGCTTTCACTAAAAAAAGTTCCAAAGTTTATTACCAGTTATAGGTATCCTCTTGGAATTCTTGAATAATCAACCTCAAAAGTCGAGTGAATGGCATTTCTCCTTTGATTCTGGATTGAATGCAATGTTGAACATAAGCAATTTTGTACAACACAGTTTTCTCAAAAAGAAATTCCAAAATGTATCACCAGTTATAGGTATCCTCTTGGGATTTCTTGAATAATCAAACACAAAAGTCGAGTGCATGGCATTTCTTCTGTTATTCTGGACTGAATGCAATGTTCAACATACATAGAATCATCACTGATGAGGAATGAATTTTGTACAAACACAGTTTTCACGAAAAAAAATTCCAAAATTTAATACCAGTTATAGGTATCCACTTGGGAATTCTTGGATAATCAATTACAAAAGTCAAGTGCATGGCATTTCTTCTGTGATTCTGGAGATAATGCAATGCTGAAGATATATAGTATCATTTTTGATTTTGAAAGGATTTTGTAAGAGCACAGCTTTCACTAAAAAAAGTTCCAAAGTTTATTACCAGTTATAGGTATCCTCTTGGGAATTCTTGAATAATCAACCTCAAAAGTCGAGTGAATGGCATTTCTCCTTTGATTCTGGATTGAATGCAATGTTGAACATAAGCAATTTTGTACAACACAGTTTTCTCAAAAAGAAATTCCAAAATGTATCACCAGTTATAGGTATTTTCTTGGGAATTCTAGAATAATCAACCACAAAAGTCAAGTGCGTGGCTTTTCACCTGTCATATTGAACTGAATGCAATGTTCAACATACATAGAATCATCACTGATGAGGAATGAATTTTGTACAAACACAGTTTTCACGAAAAAAAAATTCCAAAATTTAATACCAGTTATAGGTATCCACTTGGGAATTCTTGGATAATCAATTACAAAAGTCAAGTGCATGGCATTTCTTCTGTGATTCTGGAGATAATGCAATGCTGAAGATATATAGTATCATTTTTGATTTTGAATGAATTTTGTACAAGCACAGTTTCCATGAAAAAAAAATTCCAATGTTTATTACAAGTTATAGGTATCCTCTTGGAAATTCTTGAATAATCAACCACAAAAGTCACGTGCATGGCATTTCTCCTGTTATCTTGGATTGAATGCAATGTAGAACATATATAATATCATTACTAATTTCGAATGAATTTCGTACAAGCACAGTTTCCACGAAAAAAAATTCCAAAGTTTATCACCAGTTATAGGTATCCTCTTGCAATTCTTGAATAATCAACTACAAAAGTCAAGTGCATGGCATGTCTCCTGTTATTCTGGATTGAATGCAATGTTGAACATATAAAGTATCATTACTGATTTCGGATGGATTTTGTACAAGCACAGTTCCCTGTGAAAAAAATTCCAAAGTCTATTATCAGTTATAGGTATCCTCTTAGGAATTCTTGAATAATCAACCACAAAAGTCAAGTGCTTGGCATTTCTTCTGTCATTTTGGATTAAATGCAATGTTGAACATATATTGTATCATTTCTGATTTCGAATGAGGTTTTTACAAGCACAGTTTTCACAAAAAAAATTCCAAAGTTTATTACCAGTTATAGGTATCCTCTTGTGAATTCATAAATAATCAACCACATAAGTCAAGTGCATGGCATTTCTTCTGTGATTTTGGATTTGATGCAATGGTGAACATATATAGTATAATTCCTGATTTCGAATGAATTTTGTACAACACAGTTTTCACGAAAAAAGATTTCAAAGTTTATTACCAGTTATAGGTATCTTCTTGGAATTCTTGAATAATCAATCACAAAGGTCAAGTGCAAGTGCATGGCATTCCTCTGGTTATTCCGGACTGAATGCAATGTTGAACATATATAGAATCATTCCTGATCAGGAATGAACTCAGTACAAGTACAGTTTTCACAAAAAAAATCGAAAGTTTATTACCAGTTATAGGTATCCTCTTGCAATTCTTGAATAATCAACTACAAAAGTCAAGTGCATGGCATTTCTCCCGTTATTCTGGATTGAATGCAATGTTGAACATATATAGTATCACTACTGATTTCGGATGAATTTAGTACAAGCACAGTCTCCACGAAAAAAAAATTCCATATTTTAATACCAGTTGTAGTTATTTTCTTTGGAATTCTAGAATAATCAACCACAAAAGTCAAGTTCATGGCATTCCTCCTGTTATTCTTGACTGAATGCAATGTTTAGCATAAATTGAATCATTCCTGATCAGGAATGAATTTTCAGTTTTCACGAAAAAAAATTCCAGAGTCTAATACCAGTTATAGGTATCCTCTTGGGATTTCTTGAATAATCAACCACAAAAGTCAAGTGCATGGCAATTCTCCCGTTTTTCTGGACTAAATGCAATGTTGAACATATATAGAGTCATTCCTGATCAGGAATGAATTTTGTACAAGCACAATTTTCATGAAAAAAAATTCCAAAGTCTAATACCAGTTGAAGGTATCCTCTTGGGAATTCTTGAATAATCAGATACAAAAGTCAAGTGCATGGCATTTCTTTCGTTATTCTGATCTGATTGCAATGTTGAACATGTATAGAATCATTCCTGATCAGGATTGAATTTCGTACAAGCACAGTTTTCACAAAAAAAATTCCAAAGTTTATTACCAGTTATAGGTATCCTCTTGGGAATTCTTGGATAATCAACCACAAAAGTCAAGTGCATAGCATTTTTTCTCTGATTCTGAATCGAATGCATTATCGAACATATATAGAATCATTCATGATCAGGAGTGATTCTCGTTCAAGCACAGTTTTCACGAAAAAAATTCCAAAGTTTATTACCAATTATAGGTATCCTGTTGGGGATTCTTAAATATTCAACCATAAAAGTCACGTGCATGACATTTCTTCTGTTATTCTGGACTGAATGCAATGTTGAGCATAGGAAGAATCATTCCCAATCAAGGATGAATTCTTTACAAGCAATGTTCTCACAAAAAAAAAATTCCAAAGTTTATTACCATTTATAGGTATCCTCTTGGGAACTCTTGAATAATCAACCACAAAAGTCAAGTTCATGGCATTTCTTCTGTGTTAATGGATTTCATGCATTGCTGGACATATATAGTATAATTTCTGATTTTGAATGGATCTTGTACAAGCACAGCTTTCACTAAGAAAAGTTCCAAAGTTTATTACCAGTTATAGGTATCCTCATGGGAATTCTTGAATAATCAACCACAAAAGTCAAGTGCATGGCATTCCTTCTGTGATTCTGGAGATAATGCATTGCTGAACATATATAGTAACATTTCTCATTTTCAATGGATTTTGTATGAGCACAGCTTTCACTAAAAAAAGTTCGAGATTTTATTACCAGTTATAAGTATCCTCTTGGGGATTCTCAAATATTCAACCATAAAAGTCACGTGCATGGCATTTCTTCTGTTATTCTGGACTGAATGCAATGTTAAGCATAGGAAGAATCATTCCCAATCGAGGATGAATTTTGTACAAGCAATGTTCTCACGAAAAAAAAATTCCAAAGTTTATTATCAGTTATAGGTGTCCTCTTGGGATTTCTGAATAATCAAACACAAAAGTCAAGTGCATAGCATTTCTTCTCTGATCCTGAATCGAATTCATTATTGAACATAATAATAATAATAATAATAATAATAATAATTTATTTCTCGTAAAAAAGAAAGAACATATTGAGAAACATTCCTGATTAGGAATGAAATTTGTACAAGCACAGTTCTCACGAAAAAAAATTCCAGAGTCTAATACCAGTTATAGGTATCCTCTTGGGATTTCTTGAATAATCAAACACAAAAGTCAAGTGCATGGCATTTCTTTTTTTATTCTGGACTGAATGCAATGTTTAACATACAGAGAATCATTCCTGATCAGGAATGGATTCAGTACAAACACAGTTTCCACGAAAAAAAAATTCAAATTTTATTACAAGTTCTAGGTATCCTCTTGGGAATTCTTGAATAATCAACCACAAAAGTCAAGTGCATGGCATTTCTTTTTCGATTCTGGATTGAATGCATTGTTGAACATATATAGAATCATTCCAGATCGGGAATGAACTTTGTTCAAGCACAGTTTTCACGAAGAAAAATTCCAAAGTTTATTACCAGTTATAGGTAACCTCTTGGGATTTCTTGAATAATCAAGCACAAAAGTCAAGTGCATGGCATTTCTTCTTTTATTCTGGACTGAATGCAATGTTCAACATACATAGAATCATTACTGATCAGGAATGGATTCAGTACAAGCACAGTTTCCACGGAGAAAAATTCCAAAGTTTATTACCAGTTATACGTATCCTATTGGAAATTCTTGAATAATCAACCACAAAAGTGAAGTGCATGGCATTTCTCCAGTGATTCTGAATTTGATTCAATGGTGAACATATATAGTATAATCCCTGATTTTGAATGAATTTTGTACAACACAGTTTTCACGAAAAACGATTCCAAAGTTCATTACAAGTTATAGGTATCTTCTTGGAATTATTGAATAATCAAACACGAAGGTCAAGTGCATGGCATTTCTCTTGTGATTCTGGATTTGATGCAATGTTGAACATATATAGAATCATTCCTGATCAGGAATGAACTTAGTACAAGTACAGTTTTCACAAGAAAAATCGAAAGTTTATTACCAGTTATAGGTATCCTCTTGCATTATTGAATAATCAACTACAAAAGTCAAGTGCATGGCATTTCTCCTGTTATTCTAGATTGAATGCAATGTTGAACATATATAGTATCATTACTGATTTCGGATGAATTTTGTACAAGCACAGTTTCCACGAAAAAAAAATTCCAAATTTTAATACCAGTTGTAGGTATTTTCTTTGGAATTCTAGAATAATCAACCACAAAAGTCGAGTTCATGGCATTTCTTCTGTTATTCTTGACTGAATGCGATGTTAAGCATATATTGAATCATTCCTGATCAGGAATGAATTTTCAGTTTTCACAAAAAAAAAATTCCAGAGTTTAATACCAGTTATAGGTATCCTCTTGGGATTTCTTGATTAATTAATCACAAAGGTCAAGTGCAAGTGCATGGCATTCCTCCTGTTATTCCAGACTGGATAAAATGTTAAACATATATAGAATCATTCCTTATCAGGAATGAATTTTGTACAAGCACAGTTTTCACAAGAAAAAATTCCAAAGTTTATTACAAATTATAAGTATCCTCTTGGGAATTCTTGAATGATCAACCACAAAAATCAAGTGCATGACATTTCTCCTGTGATTCTGGATTAAATGCATTGTTGAACATAAATAGAATCATTCCAGATCGGAAATGAACTTTGTACAAGCACAGTTTTCATGAAGAAAAAATCTAAAGTTTATTACCAGTTATGGGTTTCCTCATGGGGATTCTTGAATAATCAACCACAAAAGTCAAGTGCATGGCATTTCTTCTGTTATTCTGGACTAAATGCAATGTTGAACATATATAGAGTCATTCCTGATCAGGAATGAATTTTGTACAAGCACAATTTTCATGAAAAAAAATTCCAAAGTCTAATACCAGTTGAAGGTATCCTTTTGGGAATTCTTGAATAATCAGACACAAAAGTCAAGTGCATGGCATTTCTTTCGTTATTCTGGACTGATTGCAATGTTGAACATGTATAGAATCATTTCTGATCAGGATTGAATCTCGTACAAGCACAGTTTTCACAAAAAAAATTCCAAAGTTTATTACCAGTTATAGGTATCCTCTTGGGAATTCTTGGATAATCAACCACAAAAGTCAAGTGCATAGCATTTTTTCTCTGATTCTGAATCGAATGCATTATTGAACATATATAGAATCATTCCTGATCAGGAGTGATTCTCGTTCAAGCACAATTTTCATGAAAAAAAATTCCAGGAATGAATTTTGTACAAGCAATGTTTTCAGGAGAAAGAAATTCCAAAGTTTATTATCAGTTATAGGTATCCTCTTGGGAATTCTTGAATAATCAACCACAAAAGTCGAGTGCATGGCATTTCTTTCGTTATTCTGGACTGATTGCAATGTTGAACATGTATAGAATCATTCCTGATCAGGATTGAATTTCGTACAAGCACAGTTTTCACAAAAAAAATTCCAAAGTTTATTACCAGTTATAGGTAACCTCTTGGGATTTCTTGAATAATCAAGCACAAAAGTCAAGTGCATGGCATTTCTTCTTTTATTCTGGACTGAATGCAATGTTCAACATACATAGAATCATTACTGATCAGGAATGGATTCAGTACAAGCACAGTTTCCACGGAGAAAAATTCCAAAGTTTATTACCAGTTATATGTATCCTATTGGAAATTCTTGAATAATCAACCACCAAAGTGGAGTGCATGGCATTTCTCCAGTGATTCTGGATTTGATTCAATGGTGAACATATATAGTTGTTCTGAACAAAGCTCAGGCTAGAGCTACCAGTGGACTGTAAATTACTATTCAATTTATCAAATAGAAACGAGGAGCAAAATTTAATCTTCAATTTGAGCCAGGTTATTGGTACAGTTAAACTCTGCATTAATGAACAATAAAAAGAGCAAAAACTCACCAGATATAATCCAATTTTGTCTACTTGCCCTTCGAAGCCTTTATTAGGTGTTTTGGTCAGATTCAGGGGTGGAAAGAAATCTGGGAAAACGATAGGTTTTCGCTTCCAGGCTGGTTTTCCGTGTTCAACTTGCAGGCTCCGTATACTGTACTATATTCCGAACGAAGCTCAAACTGACGAAACTAAAACTTCCAGAATGCCAAGCAAGCAGGACGGTTTGCGTGTGCGCAAACACAGCTGCTATTCGCAGAACCAGTCTGGCATTTGGCGCTACGATTTGAATGCTCTGGCCGAAACATACCCCCGCCTCTGAAAAACTATTTTTCAGCCAAGTTACAAAAACTGAAAAAAACCAAGGAAGGGAAAAATCCAGACATGACAAAAAGAACAAAACACCAACACCAAAAAACAACACAAAAGAAAAAAATGCAACTATCACAACAACTATTAAGTTGGGAGTGGATATAATTTTTTTTTTTACTAGGTCGAATACGGAAACAACGATTACACTTAAAAACACAAATACGAATAATAGAGCGAGCAGACAGTATCCAGAATTTCTGTCTGATCAAGGACAACAATAACGAAGGTCCAGCATGACAGTTCTTCTTGTGATGATAATCAATCAACATCGATACGAAAGCGTCGGATTTTGGTAGGATCATCTGATGCAAGTCTCAAATTCCAGTCCAGCATGAGACAAACGACCGCTGACGCGAATCACGCCTTTATCAATGAATGGAGACAGGCGACGAAGGCGCATAGAACAATCTTCTCCCTTCTCCAATTGCACAAATTCAGATGAAAAATGTATCTTCTGCACCACTTTACATAGATACCTCTCAGCAACATCGAAATCTGATTCCTCTGATTGGGGTAAGATTCGTAAGAATTTGAGAACAAGAATTACAATTCTCAAAAGACGACCATAATCCGAACAACGACCAATCAATGAATATACTGCATTGCTGTTACAATCAGGAGATTTTGTGACTGTCAACACTGACGGTTTTTTCGCCTCCGGTGGATCCACGATCTCTTCCATTTGAGTTCGGACGGGCCAATCGCATTCGTCCTCTGCTATCCATGATGGACCTGAGAGCCACAACGGAAAGTTCACAAGCTCAACTGGTGATAAACCTCTAGACAAACAGTCAGCGGGATTTTCAATTCCGGCAACATGCATCCACTCCTGTATACAAGAATCCTGTATTTTTGCGACGCGATTACCAACAAAAGTTTGCCATTTCGCGGATGGAGCATTAATCCAACACAAGGTGACTGTCGAATCAGAGAGTGCGACAATACGAGACACATGACAACGTTCACTAATAATAGTGACTACTGAATTCATGAGTTCTGCCAACAAGAGTGCCGCACACAACTCCAAACGAGGTATTGAAACAACTTTAGATGGTGCTACCTTGGACTTGGAACACAATAATACAACTCTTGACTCCTCGCTCTCCTTCTGCGACTTCACATAGATAACTGCACCATAACCCGACAATGATGCGTCACAAAAACCAATCAAACTGATGTGAGAATCCTGAAACAAACCAACGTGACGTGGAACAGCAAATTTTAATAATAGAGGCAACTCTTTTTGACAATTCTCCCAAAGAGTGCATATAGACTCAGGCGGCTTCTCGTCCCAATCCACTCCTAATTCCCACAGTTTCTGGACAAGACACTTGAGAAATAATGTAAACGGTGACAAGAGACCAAGTGGATCATAGATACGAGCCATCACTGACAGAATAGAATGCTTAGTAGCGACGACCTCACCACACTTGACGGAAAACTGAAACAGATCAGTACTAGGTTGCCAATTCAATCCCAAGATAGCCAAGGAGTTGTCTGCTTCGAAATCCTTGTACGAAAACGATTTCTCTTCCTCCGAGAATTTCTCCAGCATTGATGGTGAATTTGACGTCCACTTTGTGAGCGAGAAACCTCCTCCCTCAAACAGCTGCTTGGACTGATGATACAGCTCCGCGGCCTCTGACTCTGTGGCGACAGATGTGACTAAGTCGTCCATGAACATGTCTCTTGGTATTCTCGCCTTGGCTGCTGGAAAACGATTTCCATCCTCCTCTACAAGCTGGTGGACGGTGCGAAGTGCCAAATATGGAGAGCTTGAAACACCAAAAACAACACAATTGAGCTGATAAATTTCGATCGGATCCTCCGGCGAAAATCTCCACAATACACGCTGATAACGACGGCAGGAATCCTCCACTAATATCTGTCGATACATTTGTTTAATGTCGGCAGTTAGTGCGATTGGGAACAAACGAAAATTAACTAACAAAACAAAAATGTCAGTCTGCAATTTGGGACCAGCATGAAGAACCTGGTTCAATGACAAACCCGATGATGTTCTGGAACCAGCATCAAATACAATTCGGATGGGCGTGGTAGTGCTGCTTGCTTTCACGATGGCGTGATGCGGTATGTAGTAACCACCTCGGTCTGTCTGATCTGCTACAAACGACATGTGACCCTGACGTAGGTAATCAATCAATATTTCATGATATGAAATACGAGTATTGCTGTCATGCTCTAGTCGTCTCTCCAAACTCAGCAGTCGGCGTTCGGCGACAGCATACGAATCTCCCAAGCTGCTGGGCGGCTCCGCAAATGACAAGGCAACAACAAAACGACCAGAATTCACACGATGTACAGACTTCCGAAAATTTACCTCACACTCCAACTCGTCCGGTTTCAGTTGACAGCTTGGTGAAGGGCACGATTCCAACTCCCAAAAACGTTCCACAAAACTATCCAATGATGGACTACTAACGAATGGACTACAGATGGCTGTAAAACAATTCGACACATTCATTGTTGAAGTGAGAATCGACGCTCTCCCCATCAGAATGTGACCAAAGACACTATTAACAGTCATCAATTCGTGCGATTCACCTATACTAGGACTCCCACGTAGCAAGTGAGGAACTAACTCTGCACCAATGATGCCATCTATTCTACTAGGAAGGTAGAATTTGTCGTCAGCCAGTGTGAGATTTTCCAGATGAAGAAGTTTGGATCTGTCGATTTCACAAGAAGGCAACTTGTCGATGATTTTATCTACCACTGTGGCATCCATCAAAAACTTGACGGTAGGATCCAACTTCGACTGAATCGACACACAAGTACGACCTCGAACTTCACTAGTACCACCACCGAATCCACGAACAACGGTTTTCATGGGCTGGAATGGTAGTCTCAAACGCCGACACAATTTGGCTGTAACAAAATGACACTGACTCCCGGTGTCAATCAAGAAACGAACATCACAAAGCTGACCATTACAATCTCGAATATGTGCAGTGATGGTCGACAACACAACGGTCGAATTTTCTACATCATTGGATGTAGAACAACAACTAATAGGTGATGTGCCACCTGCCTTGGAGTTCGACGAGGACGCAACACCTTCATTGGAACTTGATCTGGAAAAGTGCAATAAAGAATGATGAGATTCTCGACATTGAGCACACTGAGTTTTACTACGAAAATTTTTACTCAAATGATCCACATCAAGACAACGAAAACAACAAAACTTTCCTTTAAGCAAACAATAACGATCCCAAGGAGTCATTTTCAAGAAACTAGCACAATCTACTAACCGATGACCCGGTTTTGAGCACTTCAGACAATTGGGATTTTTACTAGATGCATCGTTAGATGAATCATTGGATTGAACCACAAACACCTTTGATTTATTATCTTTTTTGTGCTTCATATTAAACGATTCAGTCTGTTTCTCATCAGAAGGAAGAGTCTTAATTTGCTTTTCAATGAATTTTACATAATCGGCATAAGTTGGCATAGCCTTGTCACGTATGGCCGATTCAAAATTTCTACGAGAACTTGGATCCAGCAATCTCAAGCCATGATAGAGGAATATCGAGTCTGACAAATCAGTGAGTCGCAATCTCTTCACTGCATTGATGGAACTGCAAAACCCATCCAAAATCGCAATACAACCTGCCTTTGATTCAGATTTCATTGGGCGAAATTCAAAAATTTGTTTGAAATAGGCATCAACTTGCGCTCGTGGATCATTATAGTGGGTCAATAATGCCTGCCAAATTATTAGATAATTATTAGCCAATGGTAGCAAATGACGACAAATATTTGCTGCTTGTCCAGTAAGTCTACTTACAAGATATTGGACCTTCTGCTGATCGTTCAAACTCTTGTTGTCATGTACCAATGCCTTAAATAATTCATAAAACACCGACCATTGAGTCTGGTTCCCATCAAATTTCGGAAGGTCGATTTTGGGCAGTACCGACTCGGACACGACCGGCTGTGCACCAGCTGCTGCAGCTGCCGAAGATTGAGCAATAGCATCAGTCGCCTCTCTCTGTTTGAGAGTGTTAGCCGCTACTTCAATATACTGAAACAGATCTAGATGTGAGTCGTTGAATGCTACAACATAGTCTTTATTCAACTCAAGTTCCAACTCATTAACCACTAATTCTGTCTTTTCAAAATCCGAAATGGTCTGAGACACCCGAGGATACAACACTAAAAATTGCTCAGCAACTTTTGGATCAGAGACATTTTTAGACAGTTCATAAATTCTTTGCAATCGGGCATACAATTGTTCCAGTTTAGCGCGATGCACAATGATTTGTTTCTGTAATTTTTCCTCCATCTTGAACTCATACACAAAACAATTCAGCCCCGACAATACAAAACAATAGACAATAAAACAAGAATGAGTTCAAAACTAAATGGAAGGAAGAATCACGACTAGTAAGTTATCAAAGTTAAACTTTGATTATCAATTCACAAGACAAGTTACTGCTGAAGACAACTATATGATTAGATAATTCTTCCAACAACTCACAAACAAACAATAACTTGTTGAATTGAACAAACAAAATCATGCAGGTGATTAACCTTCACTAACATGTACAATACAAAATGGACAATACAAAATCCAACAAACAAATTCCTGAGAAAAGAGCACAATGAGCCTAGTTTCAGGAAAATTACAATTTTAACTGAAATAAATTTAATTTCAGACAAATACAAATTGACAAGAAACCTTGCTCTAGAACAAGGCTACAACAAACTAAAGTTGTGCATAGATCAGACCATTCTGGACATGCCAACATTGGACAAATACAAGACTGCTTAAATCTAATGTGTGTGAATTAATCAACAAATTACAAATTTAAATTCATCCCGGTCTGGAGGCCAGAAATGTTCTGAACAAAGCTCAGGCTAGAGCTACCAGTGGACTGTAAATTACTATTCAATTTATCAAATAGAAACGAGGAGCAAAATTTAATCTTCAATTTGAGCCAGGTTATTGGTACAGTTAAACTCTGCATTAATGAACAATAAAAAGAGCAAAAACTCACCAGATATAATCCAATTTTGTCCACTTGCCCTTCGAAGCCTTTATTAGGTGTTTTGGTCAGATTCAGGGGTGGAAAGAAATCTGGGAAAAAGATAGGTTTTCGCTTCCAGGCTGGTTTTCCGTGTTCAACTTGCAGGCTCCGTATACTGTACTATATTCCGAACGAAGCTCAAACTGGATTCTTTATAAATTCAAAACTGATGCAAATTAATTCAATTTAACACTATTTACGATGTTATATTTATAATCCACACACACGACACTTAAACAATCAATTACTAGAAATTTCCGATGGAAATTACATTACAAAATACAAACTCGGTCTTCACAACAAGACAACGAGACAAGACAAAACAAACTGAACGACTGAACAAGAACGACTGACGAAACTAAAAACTTCCAGAATGCCAAGCAAGCAGGACGGTTTGCGTGTGCGCAAACACAGCTGCTATTCGCAGAACCAGTCTGGCATTTGGCGCTACGATTTGAATGCTCTGGCCGAAACAATAGTATAATCCCTGATTTTGAATGAATTTTGTACAACACAGTTTTAACGAAAAACAATTCCAAAGTTCATTACAAGTTATAGGTATCTTCTTGGAATTCTTGAACCACTTTTGTGGTTGATTATTCAAGAATTCCCAAGAAGATACCTATAACTGGTAATAAACTTTGGATTTTTCTTTTCGTGGAAACTGTGCTTGTACAAAATTCATTCCTGATCAGGAATGACTCTATATATGTTCAACATTGCATTTAGTCCAGAATCACAGGAGAAATGCCAAGCACTTGACTTTCGTGGTTGATTATTCAAGAATTTCCAAGAGGATACGTATAACTGGTAATAATCTTTGGAATTTTCTTCCGTGGAAACTGTGCTTGTAATGAATCCATTCCTGATCAGGAATGATTCTATGTATGTTAAACATTGTATTCAGTCCAGAATAAAAGAAGAAATGCCATGCACTTGACTTCTGGGTTTGATTATTCAAGAAATCCCAAGACGATACCTATAACTGGTATTAGACTCTGGAATTTTTTTTCGTGAAAACTGTGCATTTAACTTTGTGAAAATTCAAGAATTTCCTAGAGGATACCTATAACTGGTAATAAACTTTGGATCTTTTTTCGTGAAAACTTTGCTTGAACGAAAATCATTCCTGATCAGGAATGATGATTCTATATATGTTCAATAATGCATTATCTAAAGAATCACAGAAGGAATGCCATGCACTTGACTTTTGTGGTTGATTATACAAGAATTCCCATGAGGATACCTATAACTGGTAATAAACTTTGGAACTTTTTTTAGTGAAAGCTGTGCTTGTACAAAATCCATTCAAAATCAGAAATTATCCTATATATGTTCAGCAATGCATTTAATCCATTAACACAGAAGAAATGCCATGTTTATTACCAGTTATAGGTATTCTTCCGGGAATTCTTTAATAATCAACTTGACAAAAGTCAATTGCATGGCATTTCACCTGTTATTCTGGATTTTATGCAATGTTGAACATATATATAGGATCATTCCTGATCAGGAATGAATTTTGTACAAGCACAGTTTCCATGAAAAAAAATCCAAAGTTTATTACCAGTTACAGGCATCCTCTTGGAATTCTTGAATAATCAACCACAAAGGTCAAGTGCATGGCATTCCTCCTGTTATTCTGGATTGAATGCAATGTTGAACATAAAAAGAATCATTCCTGATCAGGAATGAACTTTGTACAACTGGAGTTTTCACAAAAAAAATCAAAATTTTATTACCAGTCATAGGTATCCTCTTGCAATTCTTGAATAATCAACCACCAAAGTCAAGTGCATGGCATTTCTCCTGTTATTCTGAATTTAATGCAATGTTGAACACATATTGTATCATTACTGATATCGGATGAATTTTGTACAAGCACAGTTCCCACGAAAAAAAAATTCCAAAGTTTAATACCAGTTATAGGTATTCCCTTGGGAATTCTTAAATAATCAACCACGAAAGTCACGTGCATGGCATTTCTCCTGTTTTTCTGGACTAAATGCATTGTTTAGTTCATATAGAATCATTCCTGATCATGAATGAATTTTGTACAAGCACAGTTTTCACAAAAAAAAAATTCCAAAGTCTAATACCAGTTATAGGTATCCTCTTGGGAATTCTTGGATAATCAACCACAAGAGTCAAGTGCATGGCATTCCACCTTTGATTCTGGATTGAATGCAATGTTTAACATATATAGTATCATTTCTGATTTTGAATGAATTTTGTACTAGCACAGTTTCCACGAAAAAAAAATTCCAAAGTTAAATGCCAGTTATAGGTATCCTCTTGGGAATTCTTAAATAATCAACCACAAAAGTCACGTGCATGGCATTTCCCCTGTTATTTTGGACTGAATGCAATGTTAAGCATATATAGAATCATTCCTGATCAGGAATGAACTTTGTACAAGCATAGTTTTCACAAAAAAAAATTCCAAAGTTAATTACCAGTCATGGGTATCCTCTTGGGAATTCTTAAATAATCAACCACGAAAGTCACGTCCATGACATTTCTTTTGTTATTCTGGACCTTATGAAATGTTAAGCATAAAGAGAATCATTCCTAATCAAGGATGAATTATGTACAAGCAATAATTTCAAGAAAAAAAAATTCCAAATTCTATTATCAATTTTAGGTATCCTCTTGGGAATTCTTGAATAATCAAACACAAAAGTGGAGTGCATGGCATTCCTTCTGCTATTTCAGACTAAATGCAATGTCGAACATATATATATCATCACTGATAAGGGATGAATTTTGTCCAAGCACAGTTTCCACGAAAAAAAATTCAAAAGTTTATTACCAGTTATAGGTATCCTCTTGGAATTCTTGAATAATCAACCACAAAGGTCAAGTGCATGGCATTCCTCCTGTTATTCTGGACTGAATGCAATGTTGAACATAAATAGAATCATTCCTGATCAGGAATGAACTTTGTACAAGTACAGTTTATAAAAAAAAAAATCAAAATTTTATTACCAGTTATAGGTATCCTCTTGCAATTCTTGAATAATCAACCACAAAAGTCAAGTGCATGGCATTTCTCCTGTTATTCTGGATCAAATGCAATGTTGAACACATATAGTATCATTGCTGATATCGAATGAATTTTGTACAAGCACAGTTTCCACGAAAAAAAAATTCCAAAGTTTAATACCAGTTATAGGTATCCTCTTGGGAATTCTTAAATAATCAACCACGGAAGTCACGTGCATGGCATTTCTCCTGTTATTCTGGACTGAATGCAATGTTTAGTTTATATAGAATCATTACTGATCAGGAATGAATTTTGTACAAGCACAGTTTTCACAAAAAAAAATTCCAAAGTCCAATACCAGTTGAAGGTATCCTCTTGTGATTTCTTGAATAAGCAAACACAAAAGTCGAGTGCATGGCATTTCTTCTGTTATTCTGGACTGAATGCAATGTTTAACATACATAGAATCATCACTGATAAGGAATGATTTTTGTACAAGAACAGTTTTCACGAAAAAAAATTCCAAAGTTTAATACCAGTTATAGGTATCCACTTGGGAATAATCAATTACAGAAGTCAAGTGCATGGCATTTCTTCTGTGATCCTTGAGATAATGCAATGCTGAAGATATATAGTATCATTTCTGATTTTGAATGGATTTTGTGAGAGCACAGCTTTCACTAAAAAAAGCTCCAAAGTTTATTACCAGTTATAGGTATCCTCTTGGGAATTCTTGAATAATCAACCTCAAACGTCAAGTGCATGGCATTTCTCCTATGATTCTGGATTGATTGCAATGTTGAACATAAGCAATTTTGTACAACACAGTTTTCACGAAAAGAAATTCTAAAATTTTTCACCAGTTATAGGTATTTTCTTGGCAATTCTAGAATAATCAACCAAAAAAGTCAAGTGCATGGCTTTTCTCCTGTAATATTGAACTTAATGCAATGTTAAACATATATGGAATCGTTCCTGATCAGGAATGAATTTTGTACAAGCACAGTTTCCACGAAAAAAAATTCCAAAGTTTATTACCAGTTATAGGTATTCTCTTGGGAATTCTTGAATAATCAACTTGACAAAAGTCAATTGCATGGCATTTTTTCTGTTATTCTGGATTTGATGCAATGTTGAACATATATAGAATCATTTCTGATTTTAAATGAATTTTGTTCAAGCACAGTTTTCATGAAAAAAAAATTCCAAAGTTTAATACCAGTTATAGGTATCCTCTTGGGAATTCTTGAATAATCAACCACAAAAGTCACGTGCATGGCATTTCTCCTGTTATTTTGGATTGAATACAATGTAGAACATATATAATATCATTACTAATTTCGAATGAATTTTGTACAGGCACAGTTTCCACGAAAAAAAAATTCCAAATTTTAATACCAGTTATAGGTATCCTCTTTTGAATTCCTGAAAAATCAGACACAAAAGTCAAGTGTATGGCATTTCTTCTGTTATTCTGGACTAAATGCAATGTTGAACGTATATAGAATCATTCCTGATCAGGAATGAATTTTGTACAAGCACAGTTTCCACGAAAAAATATCCAAAGTATATTACCAGTTATAGGTATCCTCTTGGGAATTCTTGAATAATAAACCACAAAAGTCAAGTGCATGGCATTTCTCCTGTTATTTCAGACTAAATGCAATGTTGAACATATATAGAATCATTACTGATCAGAAATGAATTCTGTACAAGCACAGTTTTCACAAAAAAAAATTCCAAATTTTAATACCAGTTATAGGTATCCTCTTGGGAATTCTTGAATAATCAAACACAAAAGTCAAGTGCATGACATTTCTTCTGTTATTCTTGACTGAATGCAATGTTGAACATATATAGAATCATTCCTTATCAGAAATGAATTTTGTACAAGCACAGTTTTCACAAGAAAAAATTCCAAAGTCTATTACAAGTTATAAGTATCCTCTTGGGAATTCTTGAATGATCAACCACAAAAATCAAGTGCATGACATTTCTCCTGTGATTCTGTATTAAATGCAATGTTGAACATATATAGTATCATTTCTGATTTTGAATGGATTTTGTACAAGCACAGTTTTCAAAAAAAAAATTCTTAAGTTTATTACCAGTTATAGGTATCTTCTTGGGAATTCTTGAATAATCAACCACAAAAGTCAAGTGCATGGCATTTCTTCTGTTATTCTGGACTGAATGCAATTTTGAACATATATAGTATCATTTTTGATTCTGAATGAATTTAGTACAAGCACAGTTTCCACGAAAAAAAATTCCAAAGTTTATTACCAGTTTTAGGTATCCTCTTACAATCCTTGAATAATCAACCACGAAAGTCAAGTGCTTGGCATTCCTTCTGTTATTTTGAATTATATGCAATGTTGAACATATATAGTATCATTTCTGATTTGAAATGGATTTCGTACAGGTACAGTTTTCACGAAAAAAAAATTCCAAATTTTAATACCAGTTATAGGTATCCTCTTTCAATTCTTGAATAATCAACCACAAAAGTCAAGTGCATGGCATTTGTCCTGTTATCCTTAATTGAATGCAATGTTAAACTTATAGAGTATCATTTCTGATTCTGAGTGAATTTTTTACAAGCACAGTTTTCATGAAAAAAAAAATTCCAAAGTTTAATACCAGTTATAGGTATCCTCTTGGGAATTCTAGAATAATCAACCACAAAAGTCAAGAGCATGGCATTTCTTCTGTTATTCTGGACTGGATGCAATGTTGAGCATATGTAGAATCATTCCCGATCAGGGATGAATTTTGTACAAGCAAAGTTTAAAAAAAAAAAAATTCCAAAGTTTAATACCAGTTATAGGTATTCTCTTGTGAATTCTTGAATAATCAACCACAAAAGTCAAGTGCATGGCATCTCTTCTGTTATTCTGGACAGAATGCAACGTTGAACATATATAGATTCATTCCATAATAGGAATTAATATTTTACAAACACAGATTTCACGAAAAAGGACTTCAAAGTTTATTACCAGTTATAGGTATCCTCTTGCGAATTCTTGAATAACCAACCACAAAAATCAAGTGCATGGCTTTTCTTCTGTGATTCTGGATTAAATGCAATGTTGAACATATATAGTATCATTTCTGATTTGAAATGGATTTCGTACAGGTACAGTTTTCACGAAAAAAAAATTCCAAATTTTAATACCAGTTATAGGTATCCTCTTTCATTTCTTGAATAATCAACCACAAAAGTCAAGTGCATGGCATTTGTCCTGTTATCCTGAATTAAATGCAATGTTAAACTTATAGAGTATCATTTCTGATTCTGAGTGAATTTTTTACAAGCACAGTTTTCATGAAAAAAGAAAATTCCAAAGTTAAATACCAGTTATAGGTATCCTCTTGGGAATTCTTGAATAATCAACCACAAAAGTCAAGTGCATGGCATTTCTTCTGTTATTCTGGACTGGATGCAATGTTGAGCATATGTAGAATCATTCCTGATCAGGGATGAATTTTGTACAAGCAAAGTTAAAAAAAAAAAAAATTCCAAAGTTTAATACCAGTTATAGGTATCCTCTTGCAATTCTTGAATAATCAACCACAAAAGTCAAGTGCATGGCATCTCTTCTGTTATTCTGGACAGAATGCAACGTTGAACATATATAGATTCATCCCATAACAGGAATTAATTTTTTACAAACACAGATTTCACGAAATAGGACTTCAAAATTTATTACCAGTTATAGGTATCCTCTTGGGAATTCTTGAATAACCAACCACAAAAATCAAGTGCATGGCTTTTCTTCTGTGATTCTGGATTAAATGCAAGTTGAACATATGGAGTATCATCTTTGATTGTGAATAATTTAGTACAAGCACAGTTTCCACGAAAAAGAATTACAAAGTCTAATAACAGTTATAGGTATCCTCTTGGGAATTCTTGAATAATCAAACACAAAAGTCAAGTGCATGACATTTTTTCTCTTATTCTGGACAGAATGCAATGTTGAACATATATAGATTCATTCCATATCAGGAAATAATTTTTTACAAGCACAGATTTCACGGAAAAGGACTCCAAAGTTTATTACCAGTCATAGGTATTCTCTTGGGAATTCTTGAATAACCAACCACAAAAATCAGATGCATGGCATTTCTCCTGTGATTCTGGGTTAAATGCAATGTTGAACATATAGAGTATCATTTTTGATTGTGAATAAATTTAGTACAAGCACAGTTTTCACAAGAAAAAGAATTCCAAAGTTTGATACCAGTTATAGGTATCCTCTTACAATTCTTGAATAATCAACCACAAACGTCAAGTGCATGGCATTTCTCCTGTTATTCTAGATTGAATTCAATGGTAAGCATATATAGAATCATTCCTAATCAGGGATGAATTCTGTACAAGCAAAGTTTTCTCGAAAAAAAAATTCCAAAGTTTATTACCAGTTAAAGGTA
The DNA here is from genome assembly GCF_014356525.2 of Nilaparvata lugens. Classification (NCBI taxonomy): domain Eukaryota; kingdom Metazoa; phylum Arthropoda; class Insecta; order Hemiptera; family Delphacidae; genus Nilaparvata; species Nilaparvata lugens. Next base: position 56,842,223 of record NC_052518.1, on the reverse strand, counting down.
TCCTCTTGGGAATTCTTGAATAATCAACCACAAAAATCAAGTGCATGGCATCTCTCCTGCTATTTCAGACTGAATGCAATGTTGAACATATAAAGAATCATTACTAATCAGGAATGGATTTAGTACAAGCACAGTTTTCACAAATAAAAAATCCAAAGTTTAATACCAGTTATAGGTATCCTCTTGGGAATTCTTGAATAATCAAACACAAAAGTCAAGTGCATGGCATTTCTCCTGTTATTCTGGACTGACAGCAATGTTAAGATTCCAAAGTTTATTATCAGTTATAGGTATCCTCTTGGGAATTCTCGAATAATCAACCACAAACGTCAAGTGCTTGGCATTTCTCCTGTCATTTTGGATCAAATGCAATGTTGAACATATATAGTATCATTTCTGATTACGAATGAGGTTTGTACAAGCACAGTTTTCACGAAAAAAATTCCAAAGTTTATTACCAGTTATAGGTATCCTCTTGTGAATTCATAAATAATCAACCACAAAAGTCAAGTGCATGGCATTTCTTCTGTGATTTTGGATTTGATGCAATGGTGAACATATATAGTATAATTCCTGATTCCGAATGAATTTTGTACAACACAGTTTTCACGAAAAAAGATTTCAAAGTTTATTACCAGTTATAGGTATCTTCTTGGAATTCTTGAATAATCAACCACAAAAGTCAAGTGCATGGCATTTCTCCTTCTATTCTGGACTGGATGCAATGTTAAGCATATAAAGAATCATTCCTTATCAGGGATGAATTTTGTACAAGCAAAGTTTTCACGAAAAAAAAAATTCCAAATTATATCACCAGTTATAGGTATCCTCTTGGGATTCTCGAATAATCAACCACAAACGTCAAGTGCTTGGCATTTCTTCTGTCATTTTGAATCAAATGCAATGTTGAACATATATAGTATCATTTCTGATTACGAATGAGGTTTGTACAAGCACAGTTTTCACGAAAAAAATTCCAAAGTTTATTACCAGTTATAGGTATCCTCTTGTGAATTCATAAATAATCAACCACAAAAGTCAAGTGCATGGCATTTCTTCTGTGATTTTGGATTTGATGCAATGGTGAACATATAGTATAATTCCTGATTCCGAATGAATTTTGTACAACACAGTTTTCACGAAAAAAGATTTCAAAGTTTATTACCAGTTATAGGTATCTTCTTGGAATTCTTGAATAATCAACCACAAAAGTCAAGTGCATGGCATTTCTCCTTCTATTCTGGACTGGATGCAATGTTAAGCATATAAAGAATCATTCCTTATCAGGGATGAATTTTGTACAAGCAAAGTTTTCACGAAAAAAAAAATTCCAAATTATATCACCAGTTATAGGTATCCTCTTGGGAATTCTTGAATAATCAACCACAAAAGTAAATTGCATGGCATTTCTCCTGTTATTCAGGATTGAATGCAATGTTAAGCATATATAGAATCATTCCTTATCAGAGATGAATTTTGTACAAGCAAAGTTTTCACAAAAAAAAAAAAAATTCCAAATTATATTACCAGTTATAGGTATCCTCTTGGGAATTCTTGAATAATCAACCACAAAAGTCAAGTGCATGGCATTTCTCCCTCTATTCTGGACTGAATGCAATGTTAAGCATATATAGAATCATTACTGATCAGAAATGATTTCTGGACAAGCACAGTTTTCACAAAAAAAAATTCCAAATTTTAATACCAGTTATAGGTATCCTCTTGGGAATTCTTGAAAATTCAAACACAAAAGTCAAGTGCATGACATTTCTTCTGTTATTCTTGACTGAATGCAATGTTGAACATATATAGAATCATTCCTTATCAGGAATGAATTTTGTACAAGCACAGTTTTCACAAGAAAAAATTCCAAAGTTTATTACAAGTTATAAGTATCCTCTTGGGAATTCTTGAATGATCAACCACAAAAATCAAGTGCATGACATTTCTCCTGTGATTCTGGATTAAATGCAATGTTGAACATATATTGTATCATTTCTGATTTTGAATGAATTTTGTACAAGCACAGTTTTCACAAAAAAAAATTCCAAAGTTTATTACCAGTTTTAGGTATCCTCTTACAATCCTTGAATAATCAACCACGAAAGTCAAGTGCATGGCATGAGTCCTGCTATCCTGAATTGAATGCAATGTTAAACTAATAGAGTATCATTTCTGATTCTGAGTGAATTTTTTACAAGCACAGTTTTCATGAAAAAAAAATTCCAAAGTTTAATACCAGTTATAGGTATCCTCTTGCGAATTCTTGAATAATCAACCACAAAAGTCAAGTGCATGGCATCTCTTCTGTTATTCTGGACAGAATGCAACGTTGAACATATATAGATTCATTCCATAACAGGAATTAATTTTTTACAAACACAGATTTCACGAAATAGGACTTCAAAATTTATTACCAGTTATAGGTATCCTCTTGGGAATTCTTGAATAACCAACCACAAAAATCAAGTGCATGGCTTTTCTTCTGTGATTCTGGATTAAATGCAATGTTGAACATATGGAGTATCATCTTTGATTGTGAATAAATTCAGTACACACACAGTCTTCACGAAAAAAAATTCCAAAGTTTATTATCAGTTATAGGTATCCTCTTGGGAATTCTTGAAAAATCAATCACAAAAGTCAAGTGCTTGGCATTTCTCCTGTCATTTTGGATTGAATGCAATGTTGAACATATATGGTATCATTTCTAATTTGAAATGAATTTTGTACAGAACAGTTTTCAGGAACAAAAAAATCCAAATTTTAATACCAGTTATAGGTATATTCTTGGGAATTCTTGAATAATCAACCTCAAAAGTCAAGTGCATGGCATTTCTTCTGTTATTCTGGACTGAATGCAATTCTGAACATATATGGAATGATTAATAATCATGAATGGTTTTTTACAAGCACAGTTTTCACAAAAAAAATCCAAAATTGAATACCAGTTATAGGTATCCTCTTGGGAATTCTTGAATAATCAAACACAAAAGTCAAGTGCATGACATTTTTTCTCTTATTCTGGACAGAATGCAATGTTGAACATATATAGATTCATTCCATATCAGGAAATTCCTCTTGGGAATTCTTGAATAATCAAACACAAAAGTCAAGTGCATGACATTTCTTCTGTTATTCTGGACTGAATGCAATGTTGAACATATATAGAATCATTCCTGATCAGGAATGAATTTTGTACAAGCACAGTTTTCACGAAAAAAAATTCCAAAGTTTATTACCAGTTATAGGTATCCTCTTGGGAATTCTTGAATGATCAACCACAAAAATCAAGTGCATGGCATTTCTCCTGTGATTCTGGATTAAATGCAATGTTGAACATATATAGTATCATTTCTGAATTTGAATGAATTTTGTACAAGCACAGTTTTCACAAAAAAAATCCAAAGTTTATTACCAGTTTTAGGTATCCTCTTACAATTCTTGAATAATCAACCACGAAAGTCAAGTGCATGGCATGAGTCCTGCTATCCTGAATTGAATGCAATGTTGAACATATAGAGTATCATTTCTGATTCTGAGTGAATTTTTTACAAGCACAGTTTTCACGAAAAAAAAATTCCAAAGTTTAATACCAGTTATAGGTATCCTCTTGGGAATTCTTGAATAATCAACCACAAAAGTCAAGTGCATGGCATCTCTTCTGTTATTCTGGACAGAATGCAACGTTGAACATATATAGATTCATTCCATAACAGGAATTAATTTTTTACAAACACAGATTTCACGAAAAAGGACTTCAAAGTTTATTACCAGTTATAGGTATCCTCTTGGGAATTCTTGAATAACCAACCACAAAAATCAAGTGCATGGCATCTCTTCTGCTATTTCAGACTGAATGCAATGTTGAACATATAGAGTATCATTTCTGATTCTGAGTGAATTTTTTACAAGCACAGTTTTCACGAAAAAAAATTCCAAAGTTTATTATCAGTTATAGGTATCCTCTTGGAATTCTTGAATAATCAACACAAAAGTCAAGTGCATGACATTTCTTCTGTTATTCTGGACAGAATGCAATGTTGAACATATATAGAATCATTCCTTATCAGGAATGAATTTTGTACAAGCACAGTTTTCACAAGAAAAAAAATTCCAAAGTTTATTATCAGTTATAGGTATCCTCTGGGAATTCTTGAATAATCAAACACAAAAGTCAAGTGCTTGGCATTTGTCCTGTCATTCTGGATTGTATGCGATGTTGAACATATATAGTATCATTTCTGAATTTGAATGAATTTTGTACAAGCACAGTTTTCATGAAAAAAAAATCCAAAGTTTAATACCAGTTATAGGTATCCTCTTGGGAATTCTTGAATAATCAACCACAAAAGTCAAGTGCATGGCATTTCTTCTGTTATTCTGGACTGAATGCAATGTTGAACATATATAGAATCATTCCTGATCAGGAATGGATTTTGTACAAGCACAGTTTTCACGAAAAAAAATTCCAAAGTTTATTACCAGTTATAGGTATCCTCTTGGGAATTCTTGAATAATCAACCACGAAAGTCAAGTGCTTGGCATTTGTCCTGTCATTCTGGATTGTATGCGATGTTGAACATATATAGTATCATTTCTGAATTTGAATGAATTTTGTACAAGCACAGTTTTTATGAAAAAAAGAACTCCAAAGTTTAATACCAGTTATAGTTATCCTCTTGGAATTCTTGATTAATCAACCACAAAAGTCAAGTGCATGGCATTTCTCCTGTTATTCTAGATTGAATTCAATGTTAAGCATATATAGAATCATTCCTAATCAGGGATGAATTTTGTACAAGCAAAGTTTTCACGAAAAAAAAATTCGAAAGTCTATTACCAGTTAAAGGTATCCTCTTGGGAATTCTTGAATAATCAACCACAAAAGTCAAGTGCATGGCATCTCTTCTGCTATTTCAGACTGAATGCAATGTTGAACATATATAGAATCATTACTAATCAGGAATGGATTTTGTACAAGCACAGTTTTCATGAAAAAAAAATCCAAAGTTTAATACCAGTTATAGGTATCCTCTTGGAAATTCTTGAATAATCAAACACAAAAGTCAAGTGCATGACATTTCTTCTGTTATTCTGGACTGAATGCAATGTTAAGCATATATAGAATCATTCCTAATCAGGGATGGATTTTGTACCAGCACAGTTTTCACGAAAAAAAAATTCCAAAGTTTATAACCAGTTAAAGGTATCCTCTTGGGAATTCTTGAATAATCAACCACAAAAGTCAAGTGCATGGCATTTCTTCTGCTATTTCAGATTAAATGCAATGTTGAACATATATAGTATCATTTCTGATTTTGAATGAATTTTGTACAAGCACAGTTTTCACGAAAAAAAATTCCAAAGTTTATTACCAGTTATAGGTATCCTCTTGGGAATTCTTGAATAATCAACCACAAAAGTCAAGTGCATGGCATTTCTCCTGTTATTCTGGACTGAATGCAATTTTGAACATATATAGTATCATTTTTGATTCTGAATAAATTTAGTACAAGCACAGATTCCACGAAAAAAAATTCCAAAGTTTATTACCAGTTTTAGGTATCCTCTTACAATCCTTGAATAATCAACCACGAAAGTCAAGTGCATGGCATTTCTTCTGTTATTCTGAATTATATGCAATGTTGAACATATATAGTATTATTTCTGATTTGGAATGGATTTCGTACAGGTACAGTTTTCACGAAAAAAAATTCCAAATTTTAATACCAGTTATAGGTATCCTCTTACAATTCTTGAATAATCAACCACAAAAGTCAAGTGCATGGCATTTGTCCTGTTATTCTGAATTGAATGCAATGTTAAACTTATAGAGTATCATTTCTGATTCTGAGTGAATTTTTTACAAGCACAGTTTTCATGAAAAAAGAAAATTCCAAAGTTTAATACCAGTTATAGGTATCCTCTTGGGAATTCTTGAATAATCAACCACAAAAGTCAAGTGCATGGCATTTCTCCTTTTATTCTGGACTGAATGCAATGTTGAGCATATATAGAATCATTCCTTATCAGAGATGAATTTTGTACAAGCAAAGTTTTCACGAAAAAAAAATTCCAAATTATATTACCAGTTATAGGTATCCTCTTGGGAATTCTTGAATAATCAACCACAAAAGTCAAGTGCATGGCATTTCTCCTTTTATTCTGGACTGAATGCAATGTTAAGCATATATAGAATCATTACTAATCAGGAATGGATTTAGTACAAGCACAGTTTTCACGAAAAAAAATTCCAAAGTTTATTATCAGTTATAGGTATCCTCTGGGAATTCTTGAATAATCAACCACAAAAGTCAAGTGCATGGCATTTCTCCTGTGATTCTGGATTAAATGCAATGTTGAACATATATAGTATCATTTCTGAATTTGAATGAATTTTGTACAAGCACAGTTTTCACGAAAAAAAATTCCAAAGTTTATACCAGTTATAGGTATCCTCTTACAATTCTTGAATAATCAACCACAAAAGTCAAGTGCATGGCATCTCTTCTGCTATTTCAGACTGAATGCAATGTTGAACATATATAGTATCATTTCTGAATTTGAATGAATTTTGTACAAGCAAAGTTTTCACGAAAAAAAAATCCAAAGTTTAATACCAGTTATAGGTATCCTCTTGCGAATTCTTGAATAATCAACCACAAAAGTCAAGTGCATGGCATCTCTTCTGTTATTCTGGACAGAATGCAACGTTGAACATATATAGATTCATTCCATAACAGGAATTAATTTTTTACAAACACAGATTTCACGAAAAAGGACTTCAAATTTTAATACCAGTTATAGGTATCCTCTTGGGAATTCTTGAATAATCAACCACAAAAGTCAAGTGCATGGCATTTCTCCTGTTATTCTGGACTGGATGCAATGTTAAGCATATATAGAATCATTCCTTATCAGGAATGAATTTTGTACAAGCAAAGTTTTCACGAAAAAAAATTCCAAAGTTTATTACCAGTTAAAGGTATCCTCTTGGGAATTCTTGAATAATCAACCACAAAAGTCAAGTGCATGGCATCTCTCCTGCTATTTCAGACTGAATGCAATGTTGAACATATATAGAATCATTACTAATCAGGAATGGATTTAGTACAAGCACAGTTTTCACGAAAAAAAAATCCAAAGTTTAATACCAGTTATAGGTATCCTCTTGGGAATTCTTGAATAATCAACCACGAAAGTCAAGTGCATGGCATTTCTCCTGTTATTCTGGATTGAATGCAATGTTGAACATATATAGTATCATTTCTGAATTTGAATGAATTTTGTACAAGCACAGTTTTCACGAAAAAAAAATTCCAAAGTTTAATACCAGTTATAGTTATCCTCTTGGTACCAGTTATAGGTATCCTCTTGGGAATTCTTGAATAATCAACCACAAACGTCAAGTGCATGGCATTTCTTCTGTTATTCTGGACTGAATGCAATGTTAAGCATATATAGAATCATTTCTAATCAGGGATGAATTTTGTACAAGCAAAGTTTTCACGAAAAAAAATTCCAAAGTTTATTACCAGTTATAGGTATCCTCTGGGAATTCTTGAATAATCAACCACAAAAATCAAGTGCATGGCATCTCTTCTGCTATTTCAGACTGAATGCAATGTTGAATAGGTATCCTCTTGGAATTCTTGATTAATCAACCACAAAAGTCAAGTGCATGGCATTTCTCCTGTTATTCTAGATTGAATTCAATGTTAAGCATATATAGAATCATTCCTAATCAGGGATGAATTTTGTACAAGCAAAGTTTTCACGAAAAAAAAATTCCAAAGTTTATTACCAGTTAAAGGTATCCTCTTGGGAATTCTTGAATAATCAACCACAAAAGTCAAGTGCATGGCATCTCTTCTGCTATTTCAGACTGAATGCAATGTTGAAAATATATAGAATCATTACTAATCAGGAATGGATTTTGTACAAGCACAGTTTTCACGAAAAAAAAATCCAAAGTTTAATACCAGTTATAGGTATCCTCTTGGGAATTCTTGAATAATCAAACACAAAAGTCAAGTGCATGACATTTCTTCTGTTATTCTGGACTGAATGCAATGTTAAGCATATATAGAATCATTCCTAATCAGGGATGAATTTTGTACAAGCACAGTTTTCACGAAAAAAAAATTCCAAAGTTTATAACCAGTTAAAGGTATCCTCTTGGGAATTCTTGAATAATCAACCAAAAAAGTCAAGTGCATGGTATTTCTTCTGCTATTTCAGACTAAATTCAATGTTGAACATATATAGTATCATTTCTGAATTTGAATGAATTTTGTACAAGCACAGTTTTCACGAAAAAAAAATCCAAAATTTAATACCAGTTCTATGCAATGACAGAATGCAATGTTGAACATATATAGATTCATTCCATATCGGGAAATAATTTTTTACAAGCACAGATTTCACGAAAAAAAAAAATTCTTGAATAATCAACCACAAAAGTCAAGTGCATAGCATCTCTTCTGCTATTTCAGACTGAATGCAATGTTGAACATATATCGAATCATTACTTATCAGGAATGGATTTTGTACAAGCACGGTTTTCACAAAAAAAAACCCAAAGTTTAATACCAGTTATAGGTATCCTCTTGGGAATTCTTGAATAATCAACCACAAAAGTCAAGTGCATGGCATTTCTCCTGTTATTCTGAACAGAATGCAATTTTGAACATATATAGATTCATTCCATATCAGAGATTAATTTTGTACAAGCACAGTTTTCACGAAAAAAAAATTCCAAAGTCTATAACCAGTTGAAGGTATCCTCTTGGGAATTCTTGAATAATCAACCACAAAAGTCAAGTGCATGGCATTTCTTCTGTTATTCTGGACTGAATGCAATGTTGAACATATATAGTATCATTTCTGAATTTGAATGAATTTTGTACAAGCACAGTTTTCACGAAAAAAAATTCCAAAGTTTAATACCAGTTATAGGTATCCTCTTGTGAATTCTTGAATAATCAACCACAAAAGTCAAGTGCATGGCATTTCTTCTGTTATTCTGGACTGAATGCAATGTTGAGCATATATAGAATCATTCCTTATCGGGGATGAATTTTGTACAAGCAAAGTTTTCACGAAAAAAAATTCCAAAGTTTCTTACCAGTTATAGGTATCCTCTTGGGAATTCTTGAATAATCAACCACAACAGTCAAGTGCATGGCATCTCTTCTGCTATTTCAGACTGAATGCAATGTTGAACATATATAGAATCATTACTAATCAGGAATGGATTTTGTACAAGCACGGTTTTCACAAAAAAAAATCCAAAGTTTAATACCAGTTATAGGTATCCTCTTACAATTCTTGAATAATCAACCACGAAAGTCAAGTGCTTGGCATTTGTCCTGTTATTGTGGATTGTATGCGATGTTGAACATATATAGTATCATTCCTTAATTTGAATGAATTTTGTACAAGCACAGTTTTTATGAAAAAAAGAATTCCAAAGTTTAATACCAGTTATAGGTATCTTCTTGGGAACTCTTGAATAATCAAACACAAAAGTCAAGTGCATGGCATTTCTTCTGTTATTCTGGACTAAATGCAATGTTAAGCATATATAGAATCATTCCTAATCAGGGATGAATTTTGTACAAGCAAAGTTTTCTCGAAAAAAAATTCCAAAGTTTATAACCAGTTAAAGGCATCCTCTTGGGAATTCTTGAATAATCAACCACAAAAGTCGAGTGCATGGTATCTCTTCTGCTATTTCAGACTCAATCCAATGTTGAACATATAAAGTATCATTTCTGGATTTGAATGAATTTTGTACATGCACAGTTTTCACGAAAAAAAAATCCAAAGTTTAATACCAGTTATAGGTATCCTCTTGGAATTCTTGAATAATTTATTTATTTATTTATTTATCTATTTATTTATTTATTTACATAAATACATACATGGAGACAACAGGTTGAACCCTTATATGTCTCCTTGAAACATTACAGCATTCTTCATTCAAAAAATTAGATTTAAAAAAAAAACATCAAGCTGAGAATAAAACAAGAGTAAAATAAAATAAGAACAAAATAAATTATATAACAAAAAAAGCATCTTAACAAGAGAAATATTTGTTTTTTATGAAAAAAAAAATCCTATAGCTAAAAATCTTATAGCTAGGATTCCCATCTATCCTGAATTTATCTTATCCTATCTATTGCCGAAACTACTTCCCAAGATAAAAATATGGGAGGTGGGAAAATATGCACTTAAAATATCTCACATGGGTACAAACCATGCAATACAGAAATAACAAAGAATCATGTGGGCACTGAGAAGAAAAAAAGAGTCATAAAAAAGAGAGAAAGAAAAATGTCATACGGAAACCTGGCTACAAATATCTATCCTAAATTAAGCCCTTCAAAGTGCTGCGGAATCTGCCACGAGAGCACCCAAAGACGTCTAGGCGCCCAGAATAGAGATTGAAAAGCCTTTGGATTCTATTAATTGGAGAGTTATAATGACTCTCTGTTCTGGAGCGTGTTACAAGAAAAGAAAATGAAGAACGACGAGCTATGGATGATATGTAGATATTAAGTTTAAAAAGTAAATAAGCAGAATCTATTTCATTGTTAAGTAAGTTGTAAAGGAAAATAAGGGATCTGACATCCCTCCTTGATTTTAATGTTTCAATTCCAAATATACACCTCAGCGTATCAGTTGGGATATCAAATGGACAGTAGACAGTAAACTTCTTGTAATACATATATCTCAAAAATTTGTTTTGTAAACGCTCCAGAATGAGAATTTGGCCATTGCAATATGGATTCCAGATCTCAGAGGCATATTCTAGGAGATTTCTAACTAGTGACTTGTATAAGAATAAGAGAGGGGCAACATCACTAAATGGTGAGCATGTCCTTAAGATGAAACCCATCTGCTGATTAGCCCTACTGCATATGAGGTCCACATGACAATTAAAAGTAAAATCACTGGTAAACACTACACCGAGATCTTTGAAAGTTTTCAACTCTTCCAAAGGGGTGCCACCAATATTATATATATTTTCAAAAGGAGCCAACTGTCGAGTGAAACTAATAACTTTGCACTTGGCCACATTTATTTTCAGTTTATTAGTTTCACACCAGACTAATAAACTATCAACATCCCTCTGAAGGTTAATGCAATCATTGACATTCTTTATTTCTCTGAATAGTTTAACATCGTCAGCGTACATGAGGCAAGAAGAATTTTTAACAAATGAAGGAAGATCGTTAATAAATAATAGAAAAAGTAGTGGCCCAAGATTAGAGCCCTGTGGCACGCCAGATGAACAATAAAAGGAATCAGATTTATGATTATGTATCATAACATACTGCAATCTCAAATGTAAGTAACTCTCCAGAAGTTTGACTAAGTTATCACAGAAACCCATTACTCTGAGTTTCTTAACTGACAATCTGTGATTTATTGTATCAAATGCCTTAGAAAGATCTGTATATATGGCATCAACCCTTCCCCCACCGTCTAACACTGTGGACACTTCATTGCTGAATACCATTAGATCAGTTACAGTGGAGCGCCCTGGTAAGAAACCATGCTGCTCCTCTGCGATAACTCTCTTGACCTGTCCAAGTATAATTGCATGTAGTACTTTTTCAAAAATTTTGGAAAAACAGTTCAAAATAGAAATAGGTCTGTAATTCCTTATGTCTGTTCTTTTCCCCGACTTAAAAACCGGGGTTATTCGAGCAATCTTCCATTTTTCAGGGAATTTAGAAGTTTTTATAGATAGATTGAAAATAAACTTTAAAGGTTCAAGAAGAACTGCTGCACAACCCTTAACAATAAATGTGGGAACAAAATCAGGGCCTTCAGAGCAACCAGATTTTAATCCCGCTATAGCAGATAGGATCTCATCAGAAGAAACATGACCAATGCCTACACTCAATCCCAGGCCGCCAGACATCCCCGGACCACCCCCGCATTCATCAGATGCAGCAGGTGTATCAGCCTCATAAACTGACTCGAAGTAACGTGCAAATCCATCCACAATATGAGGACCAATGTAGGACTCCCCACTCAGCGTCATAGTCGACTCCACAAAGGATGTCTTTCTCTTGCAATTTACGTATCTCCAAAAGTTTCTCACATTACCACACAGACCAGATTGAATGGAATGTATATAGTTATTATATGCTAAAGTAATTCTAGTCTTCAAGGAGGTTCTCAAAGTTTTAAAAAGATTGTCGTGATGAGGTGATACTTTCCTCTTCCTTGCACATTTATTCTTCATCTTCAGATCAGATACTATATCTGCAGAGAACCAAGGAGGATATTTAGGATTGTGCTCTTTCACTTTAATCTTCGGAATACAATCATCCAAGTGTGAGTACAGTATTTTGTAAAATTCATCCACAGCCGAGTCGACATCAACACAACCGAATAAAGAGTCCCAGCAGCGGTCTCTCAATCCACAGTAGAGTTTAAGATAGTCTCCCTTAGGATAATTATAACGAAATTCCTGGGTATCAGTTGAAGCATTATCAGTCCCAGAATCTGAATATGAGGCCTCAACAAATAATGCAGGATGATAGCCGTCTTCAGGGAGGAAGGAATCATCACTCCTGACAACTTCAACGTGGAAGTTACTTAATACAAGATCCAGAGTCCTACCCAAATTATTCATTACTGAGTTATACAAATTTAAATCATAAAAATTCAAAAAATTATTTAGAATCCTAGCTCTAGATGTTCCCAAAGAAAGATCATAAGTGCAGGAGGTTATTTCTGGTAAATTAAAATCTCCAATAATCATTAAATTACCATTAAGTAAATCGTGAAGAGATTCAATATATTCTAAGTATTGGAGATAGGTGTTCGACTGAATTGATGGAGGTAAATAGACTGCATTTATGTGATAATATGTTTCATTTAACTTTAATTTAACTCCTACCGACTCATAATCATTATTAGCTACGGAAAGCTCATCACATAAATCAGCATGCAGTGATCTTTTAACTGCAATAAGTACCCCCCCTCCCCTCAGACGACCATCACCATCACCCCTATCACTCCGATAAACACTATAGCGTTCATCAAAAAATTCGGAGCTGGCAATACCATCATGCAACCAGGTTTCCGTCAACACAATAATATTGTGATCAGTGCTTAATAAGGATCTTTAAAAATTGGAAGATTTTGTGCGAAGTCCTCTTACATTCTGATAATAGATAGACAAGTTGGAAAATAACATAATTGACTGAGACAAGAACAATGAAAGTTGAATAATAGTAATAAAAATGAGTAAAATGTATAATAATAAGTATTAATATTATTTTAGTATACGGTAATAATAATAAGTATGTGATTTAAGCCGTGATGCAAAACATAGGCTACAACACTCAATCAGGTTTAACTCATCAGGTTTTAGATTCGGCTCTCAAACTTGAAATAGAAACGGTTCTCAACGAAGAGTATTAGAACGAGAGAGAGAGATAAAATATCAAAAGAGATTAGGTTAGAGTTGCACTATACAGAAGTCGGTCAAAATTATCAGTAAGTACACTGGCATTTCAGATATTGCACTTTAATGATTGTAATGGAGCGAGAATGGAGAACGAATGTTTATATATTCCATTCAAATAACACTTTGGAGCAGAAAAGTTGAGAGAATAATCAAACACAAAAGTCAAGTGCATGGCATGTCTTCTGTTATTCTGGTCTGAATGCAATGTTAAGCATATATAGAATCATTCCTTATCAGGGATGAATTTTGTACAAGCAAAGTCTTCACGAAAAAAAAATTCCAAAGTTTATTACCAGTTGAAGGTATCCTCTTGAGAATTCTTTACTAATCAACCACAAAAGTCAAGTGCATGGCATCTCTCCTGCTATTTCAGACTGAATACAATGTTGAACATATATAGGATCATTACTAATCAGGAATGGATTTTGTACAAGCACAGTTTTCATGAAAAAAAAATCCAAAGTTTAATACCAGTTATAGGTATCCTCTTGAGAATTCTTGAATAATCAAACACAAAAGTCAAGTGCATGGCATTTCTTCTGTTATTCTGGACTGAATGCATTGTTAAGCATATATTAAATCATTCCTAATCAGGGATGAATTTTGTACGAGCAAAGTTTTCTCAAAAAAAAAATTCCAAAGTTTATAACAAGTTAAAGGTATCCTCTTGGGAATTCTTGAATAATCAACCACAAAAGTCAAGTGCATGACATATCTTCTGCTATTTCAGACTGAATTCGATGTTGAACATATATAGTATCATTTCTGGATTTGAAAGAATTTTGTACAAGCACAGTTTTCACAAAAAAAAATCCAAAGTTTAATACCAGTTATAGGTATCCTCTTGGGAATTCTTGAATAATCAAACACAAAAGTCAAGTGCATGGCATTTCTTCTGTTATTCTGGACTTGATGCAATGTTGAGCATATATAGAATCATTCCTGATCAGGGATGGATTTTGTACAAGCAGAGTTAAAAAAAAAAAATTCAAAGTTTAATACCAGTTATAGGTATCCTCTTGAGAATTCTTGAATAATCAAACACAAAAGTCAAGTGCATGGCATTTCTTCTGTTATTCTGGACTGAATGCATTGTTAAGCATATATAAAGAATCATTCCTGATCAGGGATGAATTTTGTACAAGCGAAGTTTTCAAGAAAAAAACATTCCAAAGTTTATTACCAGTTAAAGGTATCCTCTTGGGAATTCTTGAATCATCAACCACAAAAGTCAAGTGCATGGCATCTCTTCTGTTATTTCAGACTGAATGCAATGTTAAACATATATAGAATCATTACTAATTAGGAATGGATTTTGTACAAGAACAGTTTTCACAAAAAAAAATCCAAAGTTAAATACCAGTTATAGGTATCCTCATGGGAATTCTTGAATAATCAAACACAAAAGTGAAGTGCATGGCATTTTTTCTGTTATTCTGGACAGAATGCAATGTTGAACATATATAGATTTATTCCATATCAGGAAATAATTTTTTACAAGCACAGATTTCACGAAAAAGGACTCCAAAGTTTATTACCAGTTATAGGTATCCTCTTGGGAATTCTTGAATAACCAACCACTAAAATCAGATGCATGGCATTTCTCCTGTGATTCTGGGTTAAATGCAATGTTGAACATATTGAGTATCATTTATGATTGTGAATAAATTTAGTACAAGCACAGTTTTCTGGAAAAAAAGAATTCCAAAGTTTAATACCAGTTATAGGTATCCTCTTACAATTCTCGAATAATCAACCACGAAAGTCAAGTGCTTGGCATTTGTCCTGTTATTCTGGATTGTATGCGATGTTGAACATATATAGTATCATTTCTGAATTTGAATGAATTTTGTACAAGCACAGTTTTCACGAAAAAAAGAATTCCAAAGTTTAATACCAGTTATAGGTATCCTCTAACAATTCTTGAATAATCAACCACGAAAGTCAAGTGCATGGCATTTGTCCTGTTATTCTGGATTGTATGCAATGTTGAACATATATAGTATCATTCCTGAATTTGAATGAATTTTGTACAAGCTCAGTTTTTATGAAAAAAAGAATTCCAAAGTTTAATACCAGTTATAGGTATCCTCTTGGAATTCTTGAATAATCAACCACAAAAGTCAAGTGCATGGCATCTCTTCTGCTATTTCAGACTGAATTCAATGTTGAACATATATAGTATCATTTCTGAATTTGAATGAATTTTGTACAAGCACAGTTTTCACGAAAAAAAAAATCCAAAGTTTAATACCAGTTATAGGTATCCTCTTGGGAATTCTTGAATAATCAACACAAAAGTCAAGTGCATGGCATTTCTCCTGTTATTCTGGACTGAATGCAATGTTAAGCATATATAGAATCATTCCTTATCAGGGATGAATTTTGTACAAGCAAAGTTTTCACGAAAAAAAAATTCCAAAGATTCTTACCAGTTAAAGGTATCCTCTTGAGAATTCTTGAATAATCAACCACAACAGTCAAGTGCATGGCATCTCTTTTGCTATTTCAGACTGAATGCAATGTTGAACATATATAGAATCATTACTAATCAGGAATGGATTTTGTACAAGCACAGTTTTCACAAAAAAAAAATCCAAAGTTTGATACCAGTTATAGGTATCCTCTAACAATTCTTGAATAATCAACCACGAAAGTCAGATGCTTGGTATTTGTCCTGTTATTCTGGATTGTATGCGATGTTGAACATATATAGTATCATTTCTGAATTTGAATGAATTTTGTACAAGCACAGTTTTTATGAAAAAAAGAATTCCAAAGTTTAATACCAGTTATAGGTATCCTCTTGGAATTCTTGAATAATCAACCACAAAAGTCAAGTGCATGGCATTTCTCCTGTTATTCTAGATTGAATTCAATGTTGAGCATATATAGAATCATTCCTAATCAGGGATGAATTTTGTACAAGCAAAGTTTTCACGAAAAAAAAATTCCAAAGTTTATTACCAGTTAAAGGTATCCTCTTGGGAATTCTTGAATAATCAACCACAAAAGTCAAGTGCATGGCATCTCTTCTGCTTTTTCAGACTAAATGCAATGTTGAACATATATAGAATCATTAGTAATCAGGAATGGATTTTGAACAAGCACAGTTTTCATGAAAAAAAATCCAAAGTTTAATACCAGTTATAGGTATCTTCTTGGGAATTCTTGAATAATCAACCACAAAAGTCAAGTGCATGGCATTTCTTCTGTTATTCTGGACTGAATGCAATGTTGAACATATATAGAATCATTACTAATCAGGAATGGATTTTGTACAAGCACAGTTTTCACGAAAAAAAAATTCCAAATTTTAATACCAGTTATAGGTATCCTCTTGGGAATTCTTGAATAATCAACCACAAAAGTCAAGTGCATGACATCTCTTCTGCTATGTCAGACTGAATGCAATGTTGAACTTATGTAGAATCATTACTTATCAGGAATGGATTTTGTACAAGCACAGTTCTCACGAAAACAAAATCCAAAGTTTAATACCAGTTATAGGTATCCTCTTGGGAATTCTTGAATAATCAAACACAAAAGTCGAGTGCATGGCATTTCTTCTGTCATTCTGGACTGAATGCAATGTTAAGAATATATAGAAT
This sequence comes from Nilaparvata lugens, assembly GCF_014356525.2. Classification (NCBI taxonomy): domain Eukaryota; kingdom Metazoa; phylum Arthropoda; class Insecta; order Hemiptera; family Delphacidae; genus Nilaparvata; species Nilaparvata lugens. The sequence goes on along the minus strand of NC_052518.1, from coordinate 56,825,114 downwards.
CATTCCTTATCAGTGATGAATTTTGTACAAGCAAAGTTTTCACGAAAAAAAAACATTTGTCCTGTTATTCTGGATTGTATGCAATGTTGAACATATATAGTATAATTTCTGAATTTGAATGAATTTTGTACAAGCACAGTTTTCACGAAAAAAAAATTCCAAAGTTTAATACCAGTTATGGGTATCCTCTCGGGAATTCTTGAAAAATCAACCACAAAAGTCAAGTGCATGGCATTTCTTCTGTTATTCTGGACTGGATGCAATGTTGAGCATATATAGAATCATTCCTGATCAGGGATGAATTTTGTACAAGCAGAGTTTTCACGAAAAAAAAATTCCAAAGTTTAATACCAGTTATAGGTATCCTCTTGGGAATTCTTGAATAATCAAACACAAAAGTCATGTGCATGGCATTTTTTCTGTTATTCTGGACAGAATGCAATGTTGAACATATATAGATTCATTCCAAATCAGGAAATAATTTTTTACAAGCACAGTTTTCACAAAAAAAAATCCAAAGTTTAATACCAGTTATAGGTATCCTCTTGGGAATTCTTGAATAATCAAACACAAAAGTCAAGTGCATGGCATTTCTTCTGTTATTCTGGACTGAATGCAATGTTGAGCATATATAGAATCATTCCTCATCAGGGATGAATTTTGTACAAGCAAAGTTTTCACGAAAAAAAAATTCCAAAGTTTCTTACCAGTTAAAGGTATCCTCTTGGGAATTCTTGAATAATCAACCACAAAAGTCAAGTGCATGGCATCTCTTCTGCTATTTCAGACTGAATGCAATGTTGAACATATATAGAATCATTACTAATCAGGAATGGATTTTGTACAAGCACAGTTTTCACGAAAAAAAAATCCAAAGTTTAATACCAGTTATAGGTATCCTCTCGGGAATTCTTGAATAATCAAACACAAAAGTCAAGTGCATGGCATTTCTTCTGTTATTCTGGATTGAATGCAATGTTGAACATATAAAGTATCATTTTTGTCTGTGAATAAATTTAGTACAAGCACAGTTTTCACGAAAAAAAATTCCAAAGTTTATTACCAGTTATAGGTATCCTCTTGGGAATTCTTGAATAATCAACCACAAAAGTCAAGTGCATGGCATTTTTTCTGTTATTCTGGACTGAATGCAATGTTGAACATATATAGTATCATTTCTGAATTCCAAAGTTTAATACCAGTTATAGGTATCCTCTTGGGAATTCTTGAATAATCAAACACAAAAGTCAAGTGCTTGGCATTTCTTCTGTTATTCTGGACAGAATGCAATGTTGAACATATATAGATTCATTCCATATCAGGAATTAATTTTATACAAGCACAGATTTCACGAAAAAGAACTCCAAAGTTTATTACCAGTTATAGGTATCCTCTTGGGAATTCTTGAATAACCAACCACAAAAATCAAGTGCATGGCATTTCTTCTGTGATTCTGGATTGAATGCAATGTTGAACATATATAGTATCATTTCTGAATTTGAATGAATTTTGTACAAGCACAGTTTTCACGAAAAAAAATTCCAAAGTTTAATACCAGTTATAGGTATCCTCTTACAATTCTTGAATAATCAACCACAAAAGTCAAGTGCATGGCATTTCTTCTGTTATTCTGGACTGAATGCAATGTTAAGCATATATAGAATCATTCCTCATCAGGGATGAATTTTGTACAAGCAAAGTTTTCACGAAAAAAAATTCCAAAGTTTCTTACCAGTTAAAGGTATCCTCTTGGGAATTCTTGAATAATCAACCACAAAAGTCAAGTGCATGGCATCTCTTCTGCTATTTCAGACTGAATGCAATGTTGAACATATATAGAATCATTACTAATCAGGAATGGATTTTGTACAAGCACAGTTTTCACAAAAAAAAATCCAAAGTTAAATACCAGTTATAGGTATCCTCTTGGGAATTCTTGAATAATCAAACACAAAAGTCAAGTGCATGGCATTTTTTCTGTTATTCTGGACAGAATGCAATGTTGAACATATATAGATTCATTCCATATCGGGAAATAATTTTCTACAAGCACAGATTTCACGAGAAAGGACTCCAAAGTTTATTACCAGTTATAGGTATCCTCTTGGGAATTCTTGAATAACCAACCACAAAAATCAGGTGCATGGCATTTCTCCTGTGATTCTGGGTTTAATGCAATGTTGAACATATAGAGTATCATTTTTGATTGTGTATAAATTTAGTAGAAGCACAGTTTCAACGAAAAAAAGAATTCCAAAATTTAATACCAGTTATAGGTATCCTCTTACAATTCTTGAATAATCAACCACGAAAGTCAAGTGCATTCCATTTGTCTTGTTATTCTGGATTGTATGCAATGTTGAACATATATTGTATCATTTCTGAATTTGAATGAATTTTGTACAAGCACAGTTTTTATGAAAAAAAAATTCCAAAGTTTAATACCAGTTATTGGTATCCTCTTGGAATTCTTGAATAATCAATCACAAAAGTCAAGTGCATGGCATTACTTCTGTTAATCTGGACTGAATGCAATGTTGAACATATATAGAATCATTACCAATCAGGAATGGATTTTGTACAAGCACAGTTTTCACGAAAAAAAAATTGAAAGTTAAATACCAGTTATAGGTATCCTCTTGGGAATTCTTGAATAATCAAACACAAAAGTCAAGTGCATGGCATTTCTTCTGTTATTCTGGACAGAATGCAATGTTGAACATATATAGATTCATTCCATATCAGGAAATAATTTTTTACAAGCACAGATTTCACGAAAAAGGACTCCAAAGTTCATTACCAGTTATAGGTATCCTCTTGGGAATTCTTGAATAACCAACCACAAAAATCAGGTGCATGGCATTTCTCCTGTGATTCTGGGTTAAATGCAATGTTGAACATATAGAGTATCATTTTTGATTGTGAATAAATTTAGTACAAGCACAGTTTTCACGAAAAAAAAATCCAAAGTTTAATACCAGTTATAGGTATCCTCTTGGGAATTCTTGAATAATCAACCACAAAAGTCAAGTGCATGGCATCTCTTCTGCTATTTCAGACTGAATTCAATGTTGAACATATATAGTATCATTTCTGAATTTGAATGAATTTTGTACAAGCACAGTTTTCACAAAAAAAAATCCAAAGTTCAATACCAGCTATAGGTATCCTCTTGGGAATTCTTGAATAATCAACACAAAAGTCAAGTGCATGGCATTTCTTCTGTTATTCTGGACTGAATGCAATGTTAAGCATATATAGAATCATTCCTTATCAGGGATGAATTTTGTACAAGCAAAGTTTTCACGAAAAAAAATTCCAAAGTTTATTACCAGTTATAGGTATCCTCTTGGGAATTCTTGAATAATCAACCACAAACGTCAAGTGCATGGCATCTCTTCTGCTATTTCAGACTGAATGCACTGTTGAACATATATAGAATCATTACTGATCAGGAATGGATTTTGTACAAGCACAGTTTTCACGAAAAAAAAATCCAAAGTTTAATACCAGTTATAGGTATCCTCTCGGGAATTCTTGAATAATCAAACACAAGAGTCAAGTGCATGGCATTCCCTCTGTTATTCTGGACTGAATGCAATGAAAAGCATATATAGAATCTTTCCTTGACAGGGATGAATTTTGTACAAGCAAAGTTTTCACAAAAAAAAAATTCCAAAGTTTCTTACCAGTTAAAGGTATCCTCTTGGGAATTCTTGAATAATCAACCACAAAAGTCATGTGCATGACATCTCTTCTGCTATTTCACACTGAGTGCAATGTTGAACATATATAGAATCATTACTGATCAGGAATGGATTTTGTACAAGCACAGTTTTCACAAAAAAAAATCCAAAGTTTAATACCAGTTATAGGTATGCTCTTGGGAATTCTTGAATAATCAAACACAAAAGTCAAGTGCATGGCATTTCTTCTGTTATTCTCAACTGAATGCAATGTAAAGCATATATAGAATCATTCCTAATCAGGGATGAATTCTGTACAAGCAAAGTTTTCTCGAAAAAAAATTCCAAAGTTTATAACCAGTTAGGGGTATCCTCTTGGGAATTCTGGAAGAATCAACCAAAAAAGTCAACTCTTCTGCTATTTTTGACTGAATTCAATGTTGAACATATATAGTATCATTTCTGAATTTAGTTGAATTTTGTACAAGTTCAGTTTTCACAAAAAAAAATCCAAAGTTCAATACCAGCTATAGGTATCCTCTTGGGAATTCTTGAATAATCAAACACAAAAGTCAAGTGCATGGCATTTCTTCTGTTATTCTGAACTGAATGCAATGTTAAGCATATATAGAATCATTCCTAATCAGGGATGAATTTTGTACAAGCAAAGTTTTCACGAAAAAAAATTCCAAAGTTTATAACCAGTTAGAGGTATCCTCTTGGGAATTCTTGAATAATCAACCAAAAAAGTCAAGTGCATGGCATATCTTTTGCTATTTCAGACTGAATTCAATGTTGAACATATATAGTATCATTTCTGAATTTGAATGAATTTTGTACAAGCACAGTTTTCACAAAAAAAATCCAAAGTTCAATACCAGCTATAGGTATCCTCTTGGGATTCTTGAATAATCAACCACGAAAGTCAAGTGCATGGCATTTCTTCTGTTATTCTGTACTGGATGCAATGTTGAGCATATATAGAATCATTCCTGATCAGGGATGAATTTTGTACAAGCAAAGTTTTCACGAAAAAAAAATTCCAAAGTTTCCTACCAGTCAAAGGTATCCTATTGGGAATTCTTGAATAACCAACCACAAAAATCAAGTGCATGGCTTTTCTTCTGTGATTCTGGATTGAATGCAATGTTGAACATATGAAGTATCATTTTTGATTGTGGATAAATTCAGTACATGCACAGTTTTCACGAAAAAGAATTCCAAAGTTTATTACCAGTTATAGGTATCCTCTTGGGAATTCTTGAATAATCAACCACAAAAGTCAAGTGCATGGCATTTTTCCTGTTATTCTGGATTGTATGCAATGTTGAACATTTATAGTATCATTTCTGAATTTGAATGAATTTTGTACAAGCAAAGTTTTCACGAAAAAAAAATTCCAAAGTTTCCTACCAGTCAAAGGTATCCTATTGGGAATTCTTGAATAACCAACCACAAAAATCAAGTGCATGGCTTTTCTTCTGTGATTCTGGATTGAATGCAATGTTGAACATATGAAGTATCATTTTTGATTGTGGATAAATTTTGTACAAGCACAGTTTTCACGAAAAAAAAATCCAAAGTTAAATACCAGTTATAGGTATCCTCTGGGAATTCTTGAATAATCAACCACAAAAGTCAAGTGCATGGCATTTCTTCTGTTATTCTGGACTGGATGCAATGTTGAGCATATATAGAATCATTCCTGATCAGGGATGAATTTTGTACAAGCACAGTTTTAAAAAAAAATCCAAAGTTTAGTACCAGTTATAGGTATCCTCTTGGGAATTCTTGAATAATCAAACACAAAAGTCAAGTGCATGGCATTTTTTCCGTTATTCTGGACAGAATGCGATGTTGAACATATATAGATTCATTCCATATCAGGAAATAATTCTTAAAACACAGATTTCACGAGAAAGGACTCCAAAGTTTATTACCAGTTATAGGTATCCCCTTGGGAATCCTTGAATAATCAAACACAAAAGTCAAGTGAATGGCATTTCTTCTGTTATTCTGGACTGGATGCAATGTTAAGCATATATAGAATCATTCCTTATCAGGGATGATTTTTGTACAAGCAAAGTTTTCACGAAAGAAAAATTCCAAAGTTTCTTACCAGTTAAAGGTATCCTCTTGAGAATTCTTGAATAATCAACCACAAAAGTCAAGTGCATGGCATCTCTTCTGCTATTTCAGACTGAATGCAATGTTGAACATATATAGGATCATTACTAATCAGGAATGGATTTTGTACAAGCAAAGTTTTCACGAAAAAAAAATCCAAAGTTAGTCAAGTGCATGGCATTTCTCCTGTTATCATGGACTGGATGTGATGTTGAGCATATATAGAAACATTCCTGATCAGGGATGAATTTTGTACAAGCAGAGTTTAAAAAAAAAAAATCCAAAGTTTAATACCAGTTATAGGTGTCCTCTTGGGAATTCTTGAATAATCAAACACAAAAGTCATGTGCATGGCATTTTCCCTGTTATTCTGGACAGAATGCAATGTTGAACGTATATAGATTCATTACATATCAGGAAATAATTTTTTTCAAGCACAGATTTCACGAGAAAGGACTCCAAAGTTCATTACCAGTTATAGGTATCCTCTTGGGAATTCTTGGATAACCAACCACAAAAATTAGATGCATGGCATTTCTCCTGTGATTCTGGGTTGAATGCAATGTTGAACATATAGAGTATCATATTTTATTGTGAATAAATTTAGTACAAGCACAGTTTTCACGAAAAAAAGAATTCCAAAGTTTAATACCAGTTATAGGTATTCTCTTACAATTCTTGAATAATCAACAACGAAATCAAGTGCTTGTCATTTGTCCTGTTATTCTGGATTGTATGCGATGTTGAACATATATGGTATCATTTCTGAATTTGAATGAATTTTGTACAAGCAAAGTTTTCACGAAAGAAAAATTCCAAAGTTTCTTACCAGTTAAAGGTATCCTCTTGAGAATTCTTGAATAATCAACCACAAAAGTCAAGTGCATGGCATCTCTTCTGCTATTTCAGACTGAATGCAATGTTGAACATATATAGGATCATTACTAATCAGGAATGGATTTTGTACAAGCACAGTTTTCACGAAAAAAAAAATCCAAAGTTTAATACCAGTTATAGGTATCCTCTCGGGTATTCTTGAATAATCAAACACAAGAGTCAAGTGCATGGCTTTTCTTCTGTGATTCTGGATTGAATGCAATGTTGAACATATAAAGTATCATTTTTGATTGTGGATAAATTCAGTACATGCACAGTTTTCACGAAAAAGAATTCCAAAGTTTATTACCAGTTATAGGTATCCTCTTGGGAATTCTTGGAAAATCAACCACAAAAGTCAAGTGCTTGGCATTTCTTCTGTTATTTCGGATTATATGCAATGTTGAACATATATAGTATCTTTTCTGATTTGAATTGATTTTTCTACAGGTAGAGTTTTCACGAAAAAAAAGATTCCAAATTTCAATACCAGTTATAGGTATCCTCTTGGTAATTCTTGAATAATCAAACACAATAGTCATGTGCATGGCATTTCTTCTGTGATTCTGGACTGAATGCAATGTTGAACATATATAGATTCATTCCATATCAGGAAATAATTTTCTACAAGCACAGATTTCACGAGTAAGGACTCCAAAGTTTATTACCAGTTATAGGTATCCTCTTGGGAATTCTTGAATAACCAACCACAAAAATCAGGTGCAAGGCATTTCTTCTGTGATTCTGGGTTGAATGCGATGTTGAACATATAGAGTATCATTTTTGATTGTGAATAAATTTAGTAGAAGCACAGTTTTCACGAAAAAAAAGAATTCCAAAGTTTAATACCAGTTATAGGTATCCTCTTACAATTCTTGAATAATCAACCACGAAAGTCAAGTGCATGGCATTTCTTCTGTTATTCTTTACTGGATGCAATGTTGAGCATATATAGAATCATTCCTGATCAGGGATGAATTTTGTACAAGCAGAGTTTAAAAAATAAAAAAAATCCAAAGTTTAATACCAGTTATAGGTATCCTCTTGGGAATTCTTGAATAATCAAACACAAAAGTCAAGTGCATGGCATTCCTTCTGTGATTCTGGATTAAATGCAATGTTGAACATATAAAGTATCATCTTTGCCTGTGAATAAATTCAGTACAAGCACAGTTTTCACGAAAAAAAATTCCAAACTTTATTACCAGTTATAGGTATCCTCTTGGGAATTCTTGATAAATCAACCACAAAAGTCAAGTGCTTGGCATTTCTTCTGTTATTTCGGATTATATGCAATGTTGAACATATATAGTATCATTTCTGATTTGAATTGAATTTTCTACAGGTAGAGTTTTCACGAAAAAAAAGATTCCAAATTTCAATACCAGTTATAGGTATCCTCTTGGTAATTCTTGAATAATCAAACACAATAGTCATGTGCATGGCATTTCTTCTGTGATTCTGGACTGAATGCAATGTTGAACATATATAGATTCATTCCATATCAGGAAATAATTTTCTACAAGCACAGATTTCACGAGTAAGGACTCCAAAGTTTATTACCAGTTATAGGTATCCTCGTTGGGAATTCTTGAATAACCAACCACAAAAATCAGGTGCAAGGCATTTCTTCTGTGATTCTGGGTTGAATGCGATGTTGAACATATAGAGTATCATTTTTGATTGTGAATAAATTTAGTAGAAGCACAGTTTTCACGAAAAAAAGAATTCCAAAGTTTAATACCAGTTATAGGTATCCTCTTACAATTCTTGAATAATCAACCACGAAAGTCAAGTGCATCTCATTTGTCCTGTTATTCTGGATTGTATGCAATGTTGATCATATATAGTATCATTTCTGAATTTGAATGAATTTTGTACAAGCACAGTTTTTATGAAAAAAAAATTCCAAAATTTAATACCAGTTATAGGTATCCTCTTGGAATTCTTAAATAATCAACTACAAAAGTCAAGTGCATGGCATTACTTCTGTTATTTCAGACTGAATGCAATGTTAAACGTATAAAGAATCATTACTAATCAGGAATGGATTTTGTACAAGCACAGTTTTCACAAAAAAAATCCAAAGTTAAATACCAGTTATAGGTATCCTCTTGGGAATTCTTGAATAATCAAACACAAAAGTCGAGTGCATGGCATTTTTTCTGTTATTCTGGGAAGAATGCAATGTTGAACATATATAGATTCATTCCAAATCAGGAAATAATTTTTTACAAGCACAGATTTCACTTAAAAGGACTCCAAAGTTCATTACCAGTTATAGGTATCCTCTTGGGAATTCTTGAATAACCAACCACAAAAATCAGAAGCATGGCATTTCTCCTGTGATTCTGGGTTAAATGCAATGTTGAACATATAGAGTATCATTTTTGATTGTGAATAAATTAAGTACAAGCACAGTTTTCACAAAAAGAAAATCCAAAGTTTAATACCAGTTATAGGTATCCTCTTGGGAATTCTTGAATAATCAACCAAAAAAGTCAAGTGCATGGCATATCTTTTGCTATTTCAGACTGAATTCAATGTTGAACATATATAGTATCATTTCTGAATTTAAATGAATTTTGTACAAGCACAGTTTCCACAAAAAAAATCCAAAGTTCAATACCAGCTATAGGTATCCTCTTGGGAATTCTTGAATAATCAAACACAAAAGTCAAGTGCATGGCATTTCTTCTGTTATTCTGGACTGAATGCAATGTTTAGCATATATAGAATCATTCCTTATCGATGATGAATTTTGTACAAGCAAAGTTTTCACGAAAAAAAAATTCCAAAGTTTCCTACCAGTCAAAGGTATCCTCTTGGGAATTCTTGAATAACCAACCACAAAAATCAAGTGCATGGCTTTTCTTCTGTGATTCTGGATTGAATGCAATGTTGAACATATAAAGTATCATTTTTGATTGTGGATAAATTCAGTACATGCACAGTTTTCACGAAAAAGAATTCCAAAGTTCAATACCAGCTATAGGTATCCTCTTGGGAATTCTTGAATAATCAAACACAAAAGTCAAGTGCATGGCATTTCTTCTGTTATTCTGGACTGAATGCAATGTTTAGCATATATAGAATCATTCCTTATCGATGATGAATTTTGTACAAGCAAAGTTTTCACGAAAAAAAAATTCCAAAGTTTCCTACCAGTCAAAGGTATCCTCTTGGGAATTCTTGAATAACCAACCACAAAAATCAAGTGCATGGCTTTTCTTCTGTGATTCTGGATTGAATGCAATGTTGAACATATAAAGTATCATTTTTGATTGTGGATAAATTCAGTACATGCACAGTTTTCACGAAAAAGAATTCCAAAGTTTATTACCAGTTATAGGTATCCTCTTGGGAATTCTTGAATAATCAACCACAAAAGTCAAGTGCATGGCATTTCTCCTGTTATTCTGGATTGTATGCAATGTTGAACATATATAGTATCATTTCTGATTTGAATTGAATTTTGTACAGGTACAGTTTTCACGAATAAAAAAATTCCAAATTTTAATACCAGTTATAGGTATCCTCTTACAATTCTTGAATAATCAACCACAAAAGTCAAGTGCATGGCATTTGTCCTGTTATTCTGAACTGGATGCAATGTTTAACTTATACAGTATCATTTCTGATTCTAAGTGAATTTTGTACAAGCACAGTTTTCACGAAAAAAAAATTCCAAAGTTTAATACCAGTTATGGGTATCCTCTCGGGAATTCTTGGAGAATAAACCACAAAAGTCAAGTGCATGGCATTTCTTCTGTTATTCTGGACTGGATGCAATGTTGAGCATATATAGAATCATTCCTGATCAGGGATGAATTTTGTACAAGCACAGTTTTCACGAAAAAAAAAATCCAAAGTTTAATACCAGTTATAGGTATCCTTTTGGGAATTCTTGAATAATCAAACACAAAAGTCAAGTGCATGGCATTTTTTCTGTTATTCTGGACAGAATGCGATGTTGAACATATATAGATTCATTCCATATCAGGAAATAATTTTTTAAGCACAGATTTCACGAGAAAGGACTCCAAAGTTTACTACCAGTTATAGGTATCCTCTTGAGAATCCTTGAATAATCAAACACAAAAGTCAAGTGCATGGCATTTCTTCTGTTATTCTGGACTGAATGCAATGTTGAGCATATATAGAATCATTCCTTATTAGGGATGAATTTTGTACAAGCAAAGTTTTCACGAAAGAAAAATTCCAAAGTTTCTTACCAGTTAAAGGTATCCTCTTGAATATTCTTGAATAATCAACCACAAAAGTCAAGTGCATGGCATCTCTCCTGCTATTTCAAACTAAATGCAATGTTGAACATATATAGAATCATTACTAATCAGGAATGGATTTTGTACAAGCACAGTTTTCACGAAAAAAAAAATCCAAAGTTTAATACCAGTTATAGGTATCCTCTCGGGTATTCTTGAATAATCAAACACAAGAGTCAAGTGCATGGCTTTTATCCTGTGATTCTGGATTGAATGCAATGTTGAACATATAAAGTATCATTTTTGATTGTGGATAAATTCAGTACATGCACAGTTTTTACGAAAAAGAATTCCAAAGTTCATTACCAGTTATAGGTATCCTTTTGGGAATTCTTGAATAATCAACCACAAAAGTCAAGTGCTTGGCATTTCTTCTGTCATTTTGGATTAATGCAATGTTGAACATATATAGTATCTTTTCTGATTTGAATTGAATTTTGTACAGGTACAGTTTTCACGAAAAAAAAATTCCAAATTTTAATACCAGTTATAGGTATATTCTTGGGAATTCTTGAATAATCAACCACAAAAGTCAAGTGCATGGCATTTCTCCTGTTATTCTGGATTGTATGCAATGTTGAAAATATATAGTATCATTTCTGAATTTGAATGAATTTTGTAAAAGCACAGTTTTGACGAAAAAAAGAATTCCAAAGTTCAATACCAGTTATAGGTATCGTCTTACAATTCTTGAATAATCAACCACAGAAGTCAAGTGCATGGCATTTGTCCTGTTATTCTGAACTGGATGCAATGTTTAACTTATAGAGTATCATTTCTGATTCTGAGTGAATCTTGTACAAGCACAGTTTTCAGGAAAAAAAAATTCCAAAGTTTAATACCAGTTATGAGTATCCTCTCGGGAATTCTTGGAGAATAAACCACAAAAGTCAAGTGCATGGCATTTCTTCTGTTATTCTGGACTGGATGCAATGTTGAGCATATATAGAATCATTCCTGATCAGGGATGAATTTTGTACAAGCAGAGTTTGAAAAAAAAATCCAAAGTTTAATACCAGTTATAGGTATCCTCTTGGGAATTCTTGAATAATCAAACACAAAAGTCAAGTGCATGGCATTTTTTCTGTTATTCTGGACAGAATGCGATGTTGAACATATATAGATTCATTCCATATCAGGAAATAATTTTTTAAGCACAGTTTTTACGAAAAAGAATTCCAAAGTTCATTACCAGTTATAGGTATCCTTTTGGGAATTCTTGAATAATCAACCACAAAAGTCAAGTGCTTGGCATTTCTTCTGTCATTTTGGATTAAATGCAATGTTGAACATATATAGTATCTTTTCTGATTTGAATTGATTTTTCTACAGGTACAGTTTTCACGAAAAAAAAATTCCAAATTTCAATACCAGTTATAGGTATATTCTAGGGAATTCTTGAATAATCAACCACAAAAGTCAAGTGCATGGCATTTTTCCTGTTATTCTGGACAGAATGCAATGTTGAACATATATAGATTCATTCCATATCAGGAAATAATTTTTTACAAGCACAGATTTCACTTAAAAGGACTCCAAAGTTCATTACCAGTTATAGGTATCCTCTTGGGAATTCTTGAATAACCAACAACAAAAATCAGGTGCATGGCATTTCTCCTGTGATTCTGGGTAAAATGCAATGTTGAACATATATAGTATCATTTCTGATTCTGAGTGAATTTTGTACAAGCACAGTTTTCACGAAAAAAAAATCCAAAGTTAATACCAGTTATAGGTATCGTCTTACAATTCTTGAATAATCAACCACAAAAGTCAAGTGCATGGCATTTCTCCTGTGATTCTGGATTGTATGCAATGTTGAACATATATAGTATCATTCCTGAATTAGAATGAATTTTGTACAAGCACAGTTTTTATGAAAAGGAGAATTCCAAAGTTTAATACCAGTTATAGGTATCCTCATGGAATTCTTGAATAATCAACCACAAAAGTCAAGTGCATGGCATTTCTCCTGTTATTCTAGATTGAATTCAATGTTAAGCATATATAGAATCATTCCTAATCAGGGATGAATTTTGTACAAGCAAAGTTTTCTCGAAAAAAAAATTCCAAAGTTTCTTACCAGTTAAAGGTATCCTCTTGGGAAATCTTGAATAATCAACCACAAAACTCAAGTGCATGGCATCTCTTCTGCTATTTCAGACTGAATTCAATTTTGAACATATATAGTATCATTTCTGAATTTGAATGAATTTTCTACAAGCACAGTTTTCACGAAAAAAAAATCCAAAGTTTAATACCAGTTACAGGTATCCTCTTGGGAATTCTTGAATAATCAAACACAAAAGTCAAGTGCATGGCATTTCTTCTGTTATTCTGGACTGAATGCAATGTTTAGCATATATAGAATCATTCCTTATCAGGGATGATTTTTGTACAAGCAAAGTTTTCACGAAAGAAAAATTCCAAAGTTTCTTACCAGTTAAAGGTATCCTCTTGAGAATTCTTGAATAATCAACCACAAAAGTCAAGTGCATGGCATCTCTTCTGCTATTTCAGACTGAATGCAATGTTAAACATATATAGAATCATTACTAATCAGGAATGGATTTTGTACAAGCACAGTTTTCACGAAAAAAAAATCCAAAGTTTAATACCAGTTATAGGTATCCTCTCGGGAATTCTTGAATAATCAAACACAAGAGTCAAGTGCATGGCTTTTCTTCTGTGATTCTGGATTGAATGCAATGCTGAACATATAAAGTATCATTTTTGATTGTGGATAAATTCAGTACATGCACAGTTTTCACGAAAAAGAATTCCAAAGTTTATTACCAGTTATAGGTATCCTCTTGGGAATTCTTGAATAATCAACCACAAAAGTCAAGTGCTTGGCATTTTTTCTGTCATTTTGGATTAAATGCAATGTTGAACATATATAGTATCATTTCTGATTTGAATTGATTTTTGTACAGGTACAGTTTTCACGAAAAAAAAATTCCAAATTTCAATAAAAGTTATAGGTATATTCTAGGGAATTCTTGAATAATCAACCACAAAAGTCAAGTGCATGGCATTTCTCCTGTTATTCAGGATTGTATGCAATGTTGAACATATAGAGTATCATTTCTGATTGTGAATAAATTGAGTACAAGCACAGTTTTCACGAAAAAAAGAATTCCAAAGTTTAATACCAGTTATAGGTAAGTAGTATAGTATTGCAGACTGAACGCACCAATCACAGAGCAGTATTTTAATTAGGGGGCGGAGCCTAATCCCCCAGGGGGGCTCTAAACCCCGCCCAAATCCCCCCGCGCTCCGCGCGGGGAAACTCCATTTTCTAACCCCTCGCCTGGACCAGTTCTCCCACCGATACTAAAACCGCCATTTTATTTCAAGTATTTATTTGAAAAAAACAAATTTATGGGCGTACCAATTGCAGAATCCCCCTCCAAGCAATCCCCCACACTTCGCGGACCCTCCCCAGCCAAATCTCCTCCTCCTACTGAAGACCACCATTTTTGTTCAAGTACTTATTTTAAAAAATAAGTAGACACTTGCAAGATCCTCCTTCCAAACAAGTCCCCCCATCACCCCCTATGCCGCCGCCCGCCGCCGCCCGCCGCTCAAATATCGACTATGTAATGTAAGTAGATTATTGGTTTTGTTCCTTGCTTCAGAAAGAGTGTATAACAAAAAGTTTGTAGTATTACTTCTTATCTATAGAAGGAGCATGTATTAAATTTTGTTTTTACAATGAATGAAACTCTGTTTACGCTAACCTGTTCTGGAGGAATGTTGTTTTGATGCTGAGACAGACTGCAAGTTTGTTCACATCAATACTGACCTACCCTACTCACTTCTTCTTCTTCTTCTCTGTCAAGTCAAACACGTTCTCAGTTTTTTGCTTGCATCAAGGTCTAGTCTTTTTTATTGTTTAGAGTTGACTGCTTGTTATAATCATCGTATCTTTTCAAGAGTCTAGTTTGGAGCGGTCTATTCAAAAGTGTTTCATCATATTTCACCTCAGGTTCTGAAATGTTAATCATTTTAAAAAACTCATTTATTATATGGTAATCCGGTAGCCCCTTTGCTTGTAGACTCTTCCAATCAAATGTTTTTGATGCGGTAAGACACTTACTAATTAAATAATAAGTGAACTTAATTATTTCCGTGTTCAGTTTTTCTATGAAAATATTGTTATCAAAAATAATATCACCCATGCTATCTTTCACAACTTGTAGCATTGTATTTAAATCTCCAATACTAACAAGTTGTGCTCTCTCAATATAAAACTCTTTCCTTGATATAAAATTCGATTTCTCACTATTACTGATAAATGCTGAATTCAATCTATCCTGAAAATCTCTGTTTTCATATACTAGTACTGGAAAAATACTTTTGATTGTTTCTACTGTTGTATTTAAATTTTCCAAGCTTACCAATGTTGCTTTTTCAATGTTAAACTCTTTCCTTGATATAAAATTCGATTTCTCACTATTACTGATAAATGCTGAATTCAATCTATCCTGAAAATCTCTGTTTTCATATACTAGTACTGGAAAAATACTTTTGATTGTTTCTACTATTGTATTTAAATTTTCCAAGCTTACCAATGTTGCTTTTTCAATGTTAAACTCTTTCCTTGATATAAAATTCGATTTCTCACTATTACTGATAAATGCTGAATTCAAACTATCCTGAAAATCTTTGTTTTCATATACTAGTTCTGGAAAAATACTTTTGATTGTTTCTACTGTTGTATTTAAATTTTCCAAGCTTACCAATGTTGCTTTTTCAATGTTAAACTCTTTCCTTGATATAAAATTTGATTTCTCATTATCAAACAAATCTCTTACAGCTGCTTTAAAGTTTAACTGAATATTTTTAATTTCCTTTTCTAGCAGATCTATTTTAGAATTACTTGTATTTATTATATTAGTTCTATACTGATTAACAGAATTCCTGTTATTAAGCATTCGTCCAAACTTATCAATACTCATTATTATAATCTTGCTTATATTATATATCCGAACTCACGTAGTTCCTCAACAATACTAGCGATCTCGACTTGATGACTATCATGACCTGTCTGTTGCGATCTCATCAACAAGTCTAACCTTGAAATAAGCTCATTTACATCATCCCAATAAATATAAGTACGGTTTGGATTCATGTTCTTAATAAAAGTTAAACCTTCACCTTTCTTTAATCGCGAACTTTGTCGTTGCGGTGTAGGAAACAGTAGTCTTTGAATTAATTTTGATTTCATACCATTTACACGTTTAAAATTCCCGCTAGAGGTAAGATGCGCGTCTGTAAACAATAATAGTCTTTTATATTTCTTGAAATCATTAGTTTTAATAAGGTTGATATCTGGTTTACTTTTAATAGTAATTCTAGCAAACCTTGACTCAATTTAATTTTAAGCTGTACTGATTCTCCAATAACTAAATAATCATTATTGAATATTAATGGTATCTTTCTACCCATATAGTAAGAACTTGTATACTTATCAAATTGTATTCCATACATTACTGATTTACGTTTCAAATTATGAAACTCGCTAATATACTTATCTAACATGATGCTTAATGGTGTTAATTTATGAGTAAAGCTAGTCTCATCGTACACTATTCTACTATCTTCCGCCTCATTATTCGATTCCTCTCCCTCATCTTGCTCAAACCTCTCTTGTTTCATACGAAATGAACTATGTCTCTCACCTTCTTCTTCTTCATCTTCCTCTTCATCTTCCTCTTCTCCTCCCTCATCTGATGAGATTTCATATACATTCTCATCATCGCTGATTCCATATTCTCGATTTTTATCCTCTTCAAATTGTCTCTGTATTTCCAAATTAGATTGTTTAATCTGTTCTAACGGTGATATTATTGGCTCATATTTTTTCTTCAAGTTAACTGCAGTCTCTGATTGTAATCCTTTCAGATTATTATATTTTTTGATTATTGAATTTCTCAAACTTTGTAACTGATTTTCCAATCGATTATCAGCATTCAAATTACTCCTGATTATATTATTATTAGCTAATTGACTTAACCTATCTCTATTTCTTCTTCCTTGACTCTTAGTTTTTCTATTTGGTTTCACATGTATATGTTTTCTATCACCCATTTTAAACATTACCTTATGAAGGTTTGTTATTAACTGAAGCCTATCAATGATAGTGTTAACTAAATTAGAATAATTTATATTTGTTAAAAATTTGTTATAAAAACATTTAAATTCTCTCTATATTTTCCATTATGTTTCTTACAGTCTGTAAATATAGAAACAAAATAATGAGTTCCCTTAGTCCATACCTCTGTACACATGTTCTTAAATTTATTATAATCCATATCAGCATTAACAAAATCACGATAAACTAGTTTTAGATTTAAAGGATCCATTTTGAAAATCATCAGAATATTAGCATTATCTCTCAGTAAATGCTTCGGTATGCAAGCATAACTTTGAATAAGATAAAGCGTATTCACTCCATTATGTCTTCCCATTGAAAAATAGCTTTTTATTATTGGTAGGTTACTTGTTTGAAGATCATCAAATATAATTAAGCTATCTTTTACTATTTTGGTTGGATGTGGAATATTAATCGTATCACTTGATTTAATAAACTTAACTCTACTTAATTTAGAAAATACTTTATCCAGAAATATGTATTTATCCTGTTTCAAACTTTTACTGAATAGATATAGATGACTGAAACTAAGTCCATCAGTATTAAAAATTAAATTCAATACTAGATTCGATTTTCCACATCCTGATGGGCCTACAATTAATGCTCTAACATTGCTAGGAAATAAACTTCCATGTTTATTTTTATTTTCCTGTTCAGTGGAACAAGAACTAATAACCAATTCATCAAAGTCGACAATAGCTAATCCATTTTTATTTTTTTTTGAAATATCTTTCTCTTCTACCATAATATTCTATGTTGTTAGTATGAAGACTTCCTTACTACTGTTCAATCAATTATATGTGTACATACCTAGTCAGACTAAACCGGCTTCATATATTATTCTAACTTATACATACCTTTACAACTAGAGTAGCTTGGTTTAATTCAATAAATCAACATAGAATGAGAAACATTATACAGCATTTATTTTTGATAATTCTTTACATAATTCAAGTATATAGTTTACATTCATTAAATATGGTATGCGATAATCAAATATTTTTACAATATCGTCTTTATTTTTCAAACTTTTGTCAATAGTTATAATAATTTTGCATTTATTTATTCGTAACTTACAACTAATACATTTATTCCTTAAACCACTACAAGTATTACTATTATTATTACAATTGATTTTCACATTCAAAGCTTTAGTATTTAATAGTTTTATTCTCTCCTCAATTAACGAGTTCATCATGATTTCTGTAAAAAAGTTAAAGTTATAGTTTGTACAACAATGCTGATTCGCCACACATTTTCATAATTTCAAATGTAAATCTTACACTATCAATGTTTTTATCTGTTAACCTATCATCAATGAAATAATACATTTGAATATTCAACCAACCTAATGAATTACAATAGCAAAATTCAGGAATTTCCTTTAATTCACATCTTTGATGTCTATCAACTATATTCTTATTCATAATATAACATACGCTTATATGTTCTGACTTCTGTTCTTCACTTTTACCAGGTTTTATAAATGTTAAATATTCCTCAAACGTTAGTCCTTCTTTTCCGAAATTATTCAATTCTAATATTATTTTGTCAATAAGTTCGAAATAACAACATCTATATTTTTTATCGATTTTATTCGAAAAATAGTTCTTATCAAATGAAATTGAATCCATCTCCAATCTGAAATTAAACATAATATGCTATCAATCTTGTTCTAGCCCACTCTCATCTGAACATTTAGATAAAAAATTCCAGATATGTTCATTCAATTGTTCTTTTGTTAAATGTTTATTTTTTTCTGTTATACATTTTTTAATTTTATTGATAGAATCTTTAACATGTGCACACACACACCTCCATTAGCCTGGGATATCACCATTTCCCCAGAATTTATCATATGATGTACCATATAAATCACAAACTGAAATATGATTATAGTTATCACTATGCCAAACTCCTAATTTTTCATAGTCTCTCACAAATGTTAGATATTCCATATTTGTCCATCCTTTTTCTGCTAACTGGTTCAATAATTGCAAATGCGTCTCCAATAGTTCATTTAGTTCACAACGATAACTTTGTATTCTCGGCATTTTTTCTAAAGAAACAGAATCATATTTACGTAATTCATTAAAATGTCTATTTATAATATATACTGAGCTTATATATTCATCAAATGATTCCGTTCAATAGGTCATATCTGAAAACATATTAAACTATAAGTTGGAATGATCAGCGTATATAATCAATTGTAAAATATTTACTTAGTTAGTAATTGACTCTTATCTATCCAAGACGGTTCACTAAAACCGAGCCACTTTACGAGATAACGCTTTCCAACTTTCTTTAATATTCTCTCTACAAGATAAACTTGCATTTCATCTAATGTTAACTCTGATTTCTTTAATTCTTGTTCATAAAATTTACCTAAGATTTTTTCATTATTTAAATCTTCCAATTCATAAGTAGGTGGAATGCTTGCATGAACTGATATAACTTTATAGAGCTCTGGACTCCAATTAATTGTATAAGATTTATCGAATATAGCTCTTTGTTTACTAATTCTCACTATATCATTGATTTTGAAGCGTGGTTTGATTATCTTTTTACCCTTTAAAGCTTTCAATTTACGTTTATTCAACTCGTTAAGAATTTGACGTTCATGTTTCTTTCTTACCTGAGAAGGCTTTAACTTTATAACGGAATGTACTGTATTATTATAATCTTTAACAATTTTATCTAACGAGTCAATCCATCTTAATGATCCAGTTATAGTAAAGTTTTTATATAATTTAGACTTAATAGTTCTATTTAATCGTTCTACTAATGCAGCTTTTATATGTGAATAAACATGATAGTGATTAATTTTATATTTTTTGGTGAGTTCAGAAACCTTTGCATTAAAAAACTCCTTCCCCATATCTGTCTGAAAATTTTTTAATTTAGGATTATTTTTAAAAATTAATTCCAATGCTTTACTAACCTCTTCAGCACTCTTCGTTTTTAATTTTATTGCATAAGCAAATTTAGTAAATGCATTCACAGCAGAAAGAAAATACTTATAATTATCATTAAATTTGTGTAAAGGAATCATTTCTACAATATCTGCCTGAATAAGATCATTAATACTCTTTATTTCATAACTTCTTCTCTGAAAGTTCTGACGTGCAAGTCCGTGTAATTCATCTGCTAATTTACTACGTATATGTGAGCTCATTGCAATCTAATTACAAAGCTGAATATAAACTGGCTTATACCGTATACTAGATTTTATTTTTAACAAGGTTACGAATAAGTTTATTTCAGTTAAGGTCGTCTACACTAATCAGGTTCGCTTTAATGTTTACGAACTACTCTCACTTCGATACCATGCACTTCCTTCTAGCAAGGTTACGTAACTAACTGGTTTTCCTTGTTTTGAAAGTAGACTAGTCCTAACTGTCTGTATCCGGACCTACCTCAATACTTGAACCATCTGATTCATACTGATCCATCAATTTCTTGATATCTTTATGACCCCAAGATTTACTTTCAATAAAATTTGAAGATATAATAAATCTTTTATCATCGAAAGGACTTAAACTGATTTTTGACTGTTTTATTTGATAAATATCATGCTTAAATGATCTAATATTATTAGAAGTTTCATATTGAATCTTTCTATTGAACAAGCAATCCTTATAAATATCAAAATTCAATTTCTGTGCTATGGTTATTCGAGAGACTCCCTTAGCCAAACATTTCTGTTTCATACTTAATACTCCATCTTTGTCTATGCTATCTATATATTTAAAACTGTATAATTTAGATTTTAATCCAACAAAAGATATTAAAATTCGAGAAGATAGTTCATCCTTAAATTTACCAGGTTGCTTCTTATTTTGAGTAGAATAACAGAAATGTGAAGTAGGATATTCAGAAGTATCGAATAAATATGAGTTTAACTTTATATCAGCATATATGTCTGGTGTGAAAATTTGATAGAGGAAACTGTCAGTATCCGACATTAGTAATCGTATTTTATCATAATTATACATTTTAAGCATTGATTTATAATGAAACTCATACATATTCAGTTTACTTAGTTCTAAAACAGTGAAACCTGCATAAATAGGATTATTAAGTACTATATTCTTTTTTCTAGATTCAATCGCAATTACATTTTCATCAAAAATCATCCATCTCTTAACAAATGGTTTACATGCAAGTTTTTCCAATTTTTTTTCGTCAGTAACTAATTGAATATCTAACTGTTTACGTTGATTTTGAAATAGTTTTCCAAAGAGATGATTATTCATTGCCTTATAAAGTGATGAGTCAAAACTATTTGTTGATTCTTGTCTTAGTTTTGTGTTAAAGTCAATATAATCTTTTAGCCATGCTCTCTGTCTAAATTTTATGATTTTATGTATTTTTTCTAGCTTCATACCAAGTTCTAAGTATAATTTTAAATTACGATAATGTAAAACATAGTTTTTACGATCATAAAAATGAGCTAAAAGTTTACAATTTTTACGTCTAAATACTTCATTACTCGACTGGTCTGTTCTTTCTCTCGCATAACACATAGTCTCGTTACTATCTGCTACAAAGGAAGCTCCTGCATTAACACTGCTACATACTGGAGAGGAAGCTCCTATCGTATCTACCGGATACAAAGCTGCGCGTTCCACATTTTCTCTAAGCTTGTAGCTTATCTCAAAATCTTTTGTTTTCTGCTGATAACGTGAAAATAAATCGATTGGAGCTTCATCTCTAACTGGTGCAAGTGGATAAGAATCATGAGCATCGTGTAGATGTTCTGGATATGATAAATCACACTGTATAGCATACCCATATTCTGAATCATCTGATATTGTTCTAACATCAAAATTTTCAATTTCCTCATCACTTAAAAAATTAAAATCATTAAAAGGAAGATTCTGACGCATTGCCCAGCCATAAAGGTTATTCGCGTCAATATATAGAAGGTGATTAGAGGGTAATTTATCATTATAAAGATGTGACATATACTTGTTATTAGTGAGTGCGTATCTTTTCACAATAAGCGATAACCCACCTCTTATGTTATCCTCAAAAAATAAATGCTGATCAATATCAGTGAGTAATTCTAATTCGACTTTTGTTTTTTTCTGTGCTGCAAACCATGAATAATGTGCAAGACTTAAAAAATGACAAATATCGAGATCATAATGTTTATAGAAAATCTCTCTTGCATTTTCAAAAACATCGCAGAGTAATAAGACATCACTTATCAAATAGGTATCATGGAACTCGCCTAGATTTTTCATAGAGAATATTTGCCATACTCTACTTGCATGTTCATAATCTGTTTCATCTACATGTTTCCCAGTTAAACTATTATAAAATTTATCTTTGGATGGGAGTGAAGTCTCTGCAAATTTTTCTACACAGTCTATGTACTCATAAGGATAACACCCCTTTTTTAAAAAGCATTCCCGCTGATTTTTTTCGCTGAATATAGTACACATTCGTTTAAACCTAACTTCATAGTTTGTATCAATTGATGCTAGATTCTTCACAAGATTATCTAATGATGCACTCAAAAAATTAAATGAATCCAAAAACTTGATATGACCTACCTTTATTGATAGAAATTTCTCAGATGATTGAGCAATACACTTTATTTTGTTCGTATTTTTAGATAATGCTTTTATTATATAATGACAGTCATAATTTTTCATATTATGAAAATAGCATGGGATGTATTTCGGAATACGACATAGTAAATTGCAACTTTCATGTGCATAACCATAAATTTTTGATGTAAAATGATCGTGATGTAGATGTTTCACATCTGTCTCACAAAACTCAGCATCACAAATTACACAATTTTTTATTTGCTGAAGCCTGCTTTGTTCTTCTTGACTTATATCCTCCATCGGTAATCTAATAATCAGATCTTTATACAATTCTTCACCTATTTCTACGATTTCATTGATAAATCTCTCAATAATTGGTTCACCAACATAAGTAGCTCTATATAAAAATGGACCTTTATAGATTTCACCATCATAGTTTAAAACTACGAAAGAATAAGAACATGGTAGATGTTTACTGGTTTTTTTAGTGAACGAATAATTCACATGTTCATCATCATCATCATCATCATCACTGCTATTATCAATTGGAAGAATGAACGATTCGAAATCTGCATATATTCTATACTTAAATCGAAGCATAAAACTATAATCTCTAAACTTAATGATTGAATTATAACTATTCGGTTTTGGAAGTGACGTTTTCTGTTCACCATACTTAGAACAAGTAATTATATATGATTTTAAATTCGCTTTTCCATCTACATTTTTATTTTTATCACTTGTAAACCGATGAAAACAAAACTGACATACATGAACAGATTTATGATTTGAACTTAATGAGGATAATAGACGAGAAAGCCCATTTTTATTCTTTGTTGTATTAATTAATGTGAAATGCGAATTCTTCACATCACTTTTATTAATTAGTAAAAGTAATGAGATATTATGTTTATGTTCCTTATATATCGAAATTCTATATGGATAAAACTTTTTAGTTGTCATACAATAAGCAATCACGCTAACCGATATATCTTTATTTAACATTTCAAATTTTTTAATACCATGTACATTGATAGGAAATTTTATACCATTAATGTTCAAAGTATGCTCAAATTGTTGTAGGTTATTAACAGTTAATCTACACTCACCATAGTGTAAATAAGCTAAAATACACCAAAGAAAACTTTTATAATCTGAATTCTCAATATTAATGATAGCTCTTTTTTGTAAAATCTCCTTTGGTGTTTTTATATAACTCGAATTTGAGCCATAAATTAGATTATATCTCATAAAGTTGATGTCAAGATATTCTATTTTTGAAATGAATTGAATTTATTTCGCCAAAAAAGCACATTACATCATTAAAATAAAATGAAACAAAATGAAAATTTAACTATACAAAACAGAAACAAAATTATAAATCATACTAAATACTTATGTACAATAGATTCAGTAAATAACTTAATAAATAAACTTGACATAGTACAGTAGTAGAAGTAAAATGAAATGTTCAGTTAACTTCATTGTAAAAGCAATTTTCCTTTTTGGCACTGCCAACATAAGTAACACTTGTGTGTTGGCAGTGAGTTGTAGTTCATTTACACTATTTGCTATGCAGTGACAATGATTTCGAAAACGAAAGTACATAAAAGGAGATGTAAAAAAAGAAGAAAAGAGGAAAAGTTAGCTGAAAGTCGATGTAGGGAGGCCACCATGATTTTTTTAAAGAATTTATAAAATTGTTGGGTAGGATTAAATCCGGATTGTTTATTATTTATATACCAAATGTTAAATATCTAAAAAATATAATATTAATCCAAATCACAGATCTATACAGCTAGCTTAAAGAAAATATTTTGGTATATCCAATTATCCATACTGATGTGTAGAGCAAGAGTGATTTTTTTGGTTATAAAATCATTGGGAATTTTGTTTACCATGTAATTGCTAAAGTAAGTTAATTGATGCCTGCATGTTGTAAGTTTTATGAGATTGATATTGTATTTATTGTTTGGACGAGTGTTATAGGGCGTTTCGCGCAAAACATATTGAGACTTATTTTTATTTATATGGAGAATGACCTTTTTTACATAATTTTGTCTTAGCGTTGGAACTTTAAACTCAAGGAAGATTTCTCTACTTGGATATAATCTAGGTTTACCAAGCGCCGCTCTTATCATGTGTTTTTGGATAATGAACAATTTGTTTAAATGTGTATCATATGCACCTCCCCAAACTTCAATAATGTATTGAAATATTGAGTGGGCATAAGCAAAATATATCTTTCTTATTATATCAAGGTTCTTTAATCTATTAATTTTATAAAAAACATAGATGAGGTATTTGGATTTGGAACATAAGTATTCAATGTGTTTATCCCATTTGAGATGCTGGTCCAGTAGAATACCTAGATATTTTATTGTTTGAACTCTTTCTAGGGTTTTTGCAACTTCTGGATTATATGCTGTGTTATTTTCATGTGTCTCCATTGTAATAGAAAGTTTGAAAGCTGTTGATGGTTGACCTGTTATGTTGGGTGAAAAAGTCATGTATTTTGTTTTATCTGCATTTAGTGTCAATATGTGTTCTTGGAGCCATTTGTATACAATTTTTATGTTTGTGTTTGCAGTGTTGAAAGTTTCTTCCCAAGTATTGCCACTGAAAACCAATACCGTATCATCTGCAAAGGATAAAGTTGTACAATTTGTTAAGTTTAGTTTCAGAAGGTCGTTTACATAAATCAGGAAAAGAAGCGGTGATAACACAGTTCCTTGTGGCAAACCGAATCTTGTTGTACATCTGACATCCGTTTGTCCATGGAGAGAGAGGCATTGTGTTCTTCCACCCAAATATGTGTCTAAAAGTCTCTTTACTGTGCCTCTTATTCCAGATCTATCTAATTTATCCAACAATATATTGTGGGGTATCGTGTCGAACGCTTTTGATAAATCCATGAATACTGCCAGGGTTTTTTTATTACTGTTGAAATTTTCAAAAATTATTTTGTTAAAATGGATGACTGCATCTTTTGTGGATTTGTTCTGTTGGAAACCATACTGATTATTGCATATTACATTATCTTTATCTAAAAATTTCAAAATTCGAATTTTTATAATTTTCTCTAATATTTTTGAAAGGTTGCTTATTAAACTTATTGGTCTATAGTTTTCTGGTTTATTTAGGTTTCCAGTTTTTGGGATAGGAATAACTCTGGCTTCTTTGAATTTATTAGGAAAATACCCATCGCTCAAGCATTTGTTAAATATATATTTTAATGGTTCAATTATTACCCCTGATATTTTTTCAATGTAATGTCCTGTCAAATTGTCTGGCCCAGGTGTAGATCTGTTTTTTTGTTGATTTATAATTGTTTTTAGTTCATTTGTATTTGTTGGGTAGAGGAAGATACTTTGTTGACTTATGTTAGATAGGGATTGAGGAATTGGTATATTATTTATATTTTCTGTAATTTTTTTAGCAAAAGATTCACCTACGTTAGCAAAATATTGATTTAGAATACTTGCTTCTAATTTTATTTCCTTGGTACTTTTTTTAGTTTCCAGGAGTTCATTAATATATTCCCATGTTTTTTTCGGATTATATTCATGTTCTGCAAACTTCTCATTAAAATAATCAATTTTAGCCTTTTTTATTAAATTTGTAAGAGTATTTCTGTAGTTTTTATATCGTGTTTTTAGTTGAATATTGTTTGGCTGTCTTGTAAGTTTACGGTGTAATTTATCTCTCTCACGTATTGAATTCACTAGACCGGGCGTAATCCATTTTTTAAGTGGCTGGTTTTTCTTTTTTAATCTGATGGTCTTTGTTCTTTTTATTGTAAGTGTAGTTAGTGTTTCTATGAAAATGTTAACCATTGTATCAATGTTTTCCTCATTATAAACTTTGTTCCAGTCTTCTCTCTGTAAATCTGTAATTAGTCCATCGTAATCTATTATGTTTTTTGTCCATTCCTCTCTGATGGCATTATTATTAATGGTTTCACTCAGATGCAGTGAAATACTGAAGTGGTCAGTTATGTTTGTTTTTATAATTGCACCATACAATGCATCTCTATTGTTCTTATCCTCCTTGAAAAAAATGTGATCAATACATGAACCATTCACATTACCTATCCGAGTTGGTTTGTTGATAAAAGACTTGAATCCTTTCATGTGTAAGGCGCTCAAATACTCATTTGATAAATTATTATTTGATAGAATATCTATATTAATATCACCTAGTATAATTACATTGGAATTTTCTTTTATTCTTTCCAGGCATGCATCCAAACTTGCAATAAAATTATTTATGTTACGAGCTGGTGATCGGTAAATAGAAATAATTGTGTATTTCTTATAATTCAATGAATATGAGATGCATATGGTGTTAGACTCATCAATGTTCAAGTCAATGATTTCATAATCAAAATTTTTATCTATGAATAAACATATTCCGTCACATTTTGTATATTTACATTTTCTCTGTATAACATTATAGCCTTCAAGATTATAGGTAAATTGTGCATCATCTGTAATCCAAGTCTCGGACAAAGCGATCACATGGAATTTAAAATTAACATTATTTAAATAGTGTAATAACTCTTCAAAGTTCCTATTTATACTCCGAATATTTGTATGGAAAACATTTAACATGTTGTTATTGGTTAGGCCTAATTCATATCTCTGTGGTTCGAATAAGAAAATGTCATCTATCTCAGTAGTATCATGATAGCCTATGCCCTCATCACCTTCAAAAACTGACATAATGTTGAAGTAAAAGTTAGATTTATTTTTAAAAAAGGAGGGGAAATATTAGTTAGAGGAGAAAAACTTTTTTGGAAGGAAAAGGAGTAAAAAAGGTTGTTTTTTTAGATAAGTCGATCATCTCAACCTACCGGTGATAAAATTCATTGCTGAACCGTACTAATAAAATAAAAAGATTTCCGAAAAATAAAATTTGAAATTATTCGTGTGAATACCTATATTATTCATGTGAAAAATAAATGAAAAGATAAAATTTAAGCGTCAGTAAATAGATGTCACGGAAAGAAGAAAAATCAATTTATTTACTAAAAGATTAACCAGTGGAGAACCGATGTCAGAGCACAAAGTGTTTCCAAGTTGCCATGATAAACAAGATAGGGTTGATATTGATAAATGTTAAAATTGTTGCCATATTCTGTATTGATACTAGCCTCCTCAAAACAAGAATAACTAGCGCAAAATGAAGACGAAAGAGCCGTAATAACGATAAGCAGAGGAATTCGTTTAGAATGATAAGATTAGTTTCTTGTTTATTGGCAATCAGACTTCTAAAAGATTGGTTTATTCCACAGCTCAATCTCGTGTAGCCACATAATTGTCCGTTCAAAGACAACGGTCCTTTTACTGTAGCCCACGCTACTATATTTCATTGATATCTGATAATATGATATAGCCTAATAATTAATTACAAGCATATTGAAGTTGGAAAGAAAAATACTGTAATAAGAGAAAGTATGTAAAGTTAAGGCTGATTAAAGGCAGTAAATTTAGCTATTTCGGATGAAAGAGAGAGAAAAGATATAGGTACGTACAGACCTCATCCATATTATCATTAATTATACTATTTGTAAATTTCAGTAGTAATTTCTACTTAAAATGGAAAATTTTTTCTTGTTCTTATGATTGATTCGCTTTGAATATATTAATATTTTGCCAATCGTTAATGAAGTTGGCAATCATTTATTTAGATTATTACATTCATGAAGTGAGCTTTCTGTAAGACAAGAAACAGAGAATAAAAAAAAATAAAAACATGAAATTAAATTATAAAACCTTCGCTTCGATCTGAATGTCACTAGACTTCAGATAACATTATATAGAACAGTTATAACTATGAACTAATCATAACTTGATAAGATTACTCTCATTATGATCAATCACTTAATAGTTTCAAGAAAGTGTTTTTCCCTCTTATGCTAATACAAATATACGATATATATTGTAAGATGAGGTCAAAGATCAGTAAAAAGTCAGTCTAATGTCCCAAATCTCATCTAATAATGGGTATTTAACGAGCAAAATTAAAAAAAAAAAAAAAAAAATAGTCAATAGACAGACCTACAACCAGTATAGAGAAAAACAATTAAAGAAGGAACCCTATCACTCAACTAGACCCTTACTGTAGTTGGTACGGCAAGTAAGTCCTTCTCACACTTTACAGTGTAGATTTCACCGTTTTCAACAATATTTATCTAAAGAGTTATATATTTTATTACAACAAAAAATGTATTGATCGTCTAACTCATCAATATTCTCGTTAATATTAATAATATTTTGTGATGTACTGTGGAAAGTAACACCAGCTTTTACTTGATGTTCTTCATCATCATTTAATGTTAAAAGTTTGATCAGATCGACTTTAATAGCAAGATACCATCTTATACACCCAAAAAACCTTGCAGATTCATTGAGTAAAATATTAAAAATTCTATCTTTTAATTGATTTAAAATTAGACTTACATCTACTTCATTATTTCTAAAGCTTATTCTATATCTAATAATATTGCTATTGATAGCAGTGACCCGCTTAACTTTAAAGTCAATCATTTCAACACTCACCCTTTGAGATTGTTGTGTTAATGAAGACGTGATAACACGCGCGCGCTAGATGTTTGCTGATACTGAATCGCTGTTTCTCGGAGCCGAGTTGATTCTCTCTTGGAGTCGAGTAGTTTCTCTCTTGGAGTCGAGTAGATTCTCTCTCGCTAAGTCGAAACTCTCTTCGATTCTCTCCGACTCGTGCTAACTGCAATGATGAAGACGGGAGGGGAAGTCTTGTTATCGGCTTACTGAATCAGGCGACTGTTTTGTTCGTGTATAAGATATGATTGTTACTGTTTCTCAATGTCTTACTGTAAATATAAATTTGAAAATAGTTGAAATTACTGAAGCTATAGTTGAATAAGAAATAGAGTAAGTATTAATGTATGATGTAAGACTTGTCAATGAATTCAAAGCTATATGATGTTCTAAACAGTTGTTATACTATCAAGTCTAATGAATAAATGAGAAATCGGGCTGCATACGATTGATTCTATTTATATGTTATTGTAAATGGGAAGAGAATAAATTTTTCCCTTTTCCCACATTTCTGGTTAGCTGATGAACAATGTTCTTCCTAGTTCTATCCTTTTCTTTGTATTAGATGCAGAGCGAGGTGAACGCATTCGCGTCAATGATTTCAACTTCACGTTGAAAAGAGACAAGCAATATCGACTTCTTTGTTAGATGCACTGTACTTGAATGCAGTCTAATCATGTATATCATAAAGACAGGAAATTCAGTACATAGGCTTAACTGTACTTACAAGTAGCATTAACATATACAACTTCTAATTTAAGTACAAGGATGTGTTAGCCTTGCTATTTTCATCAAGGTAATGAAATACACCCCTTCCAATTCAGAATTACGGAAGACGATATCCCACCATTAGATTTCAGAGTGTAGAAGGAGAAAATTTTTAGTATAAAAGCACTCAAAGTTTTGATTTGAATCATAGTATTCATCTGATGAAAATGTCATCTACTAGCACTACTGATTCGACCAAGAACGTTGCTATGGATCAGCCAATGGTAAGTTTAATCAATAACTACTGAAACTATTTACATAAACTAACTTAATAATATAACTCTTTCTCAACTTAAATTAGTAGTAAATATCTAATGCTATAACAAATTACAAAATTTATTTCATATTTCAAATATATACACAAAAACTTGTTTCAGATTTAAATGTGTTAAAGTTCAAATTAGAAATTGAAAATATGAAGGAAGTTTGTATTGGAATATTGATTGATAAATTTCATGATTCATCAAATAAAGTTAAATATGATATGAGATATATTAACTTCTAAACAGAATGAAGTTCATCAGGCAAGCTAGTTACCAATCATTTAGTACATGATCTACTATAAATTATCTTTAATTAATTTCAGGTAACATACTCGAGTGTAGCAGCTACACCGAAGATGACGTCTTCGCCAGCTCCTTCGACAATACCGCAGATACCGTGGGGATTCCCGTATAATATATGGAGCAATCCTCATCTTTTCAATCAAGCATTTCCCGGATTAGGAATGATGCAAACCATTCCCGGTCCGGTTGCACCTTCACCACCAGGATTTCAACCGATTGCATCTTCTCCTCCTATCACCGAACCGTCTACTATCTCAAAAGCGTCTACTTCCACGCCTGCTGACGAGACAACTTCTTCTCCTCTCATCTCCGAGCCGTCCACGTCTACTATCTCAAAAGCGTCTACTTCCACGCCTGCTGACGAGACAACTTCTTCTCCTCTCATCTCCGAACCGTCCACGTCTATCATCTCGAAAGCGACTACTTCTTCAGCTACCATCACAAAACCGACTACACATGGTCCTATTGTTGACGAGGAGACCGCTGTCACGAGGGTGAGTAAATCTTCATCCTCATCAAGTTCGGATGAGCTTGATGAGGATGAAGCAACTTTTTCTGTTAAAAAATTTAATTGTGCACAAACATATGTAGCAAAACGTTGTATATCTGCACAAACATTAAGTACCGTATTTGAATACCCTATTATAAAAGCTAGATTTGTGAAGACTCAGTGGGGGGATAGCTATATTCTTCATTTATTGAATCAAAAAAATAAAGAAATTAGTATTTTCCTCCCAAGGAGATATTCGTGCTGGCTAAATAAAAAAAACTTAGATTCATTTAACAGATCAAAATTAAAACTAAAAGCAAAACATCGACTAGTAAACAGAGTGATAAAAGGGAAGGAGTTATCGGTAACGGTTACTGACCTCACACTAATAGACTGTACCACCTAAACTCTTGAAAGGATATGATAACAAAATTTAAACTAAAAGCTTAGATTCATTTAACAGATCAAAATTTAAACTAAAAGCAAAACTTTATCTTTTCTGTGACAGATCAAAATTAAAACTAAAAGCAAAACATCATCTTTTCTGTGAATAAATTTAATTGTGCACAAACATATGTAGCAAAACGTTGTATATCTGCACAAACATTAAGTACCGTATTTGAATACCCTATTATAAAGGCTAGATTTGTGAAGACTCAGTGGGGGGATAGCTATATTCTACATTTATTGAATCAAAAAAATAAAGAAATTAGTATTTTCCTCCCAAGGAGATATTCGTGCTGGCTAAATAAAAAAAACTTAGATTCATTTAACAGATCAAAATTAAAACTAAAAGCTTAGATTCATTAACAGATCAAAATTAAAACTAAAAGCAAAACATCGACTAGTAAACAGAGTGATAAAAGGGAAGGAGTTATCGGTAACGGTTACTGACCTCACACTAATAGACTGTACCACCTAAACTCTTGAAAGGATATGATAACAAAATTTAAACTAAAAGCTTAGATTCATTTAACAGATCAAAATTTAAACTAAAAGCAAAACATCGACTAGTAAACAGAGTGATAAAAGGGAAGGAGATATCGGTAATGGTTACCAATCTTAATAGACTATTCCTAAGTCTAGAAAGGATATATTAAACATTAGACTCTTAACAATTTGAGTACAGTTGAATTATTAACAGAAAAAAGATAGTTACATCTACATAAACAATTGTATCAAAATTTCTCGATTTAACTTAACCTCTGTGTTGATATGTCACATCTGTTTCATACATAAGATATAATCAATATTTGTATCAAAATTTCTCAATTTGAAATAAAGCGAGTTTAAACATTAGACTCTTAACAATTTGAGTACAGTTAAATTTATTCACAGAAAAGATAGTCACAACTATATAATCAAATGTATCAAAATTTCTTGATTTGGCTTAATGTCTGTGTTGATATGTCACATTATTTTGTTTTCATATGTTTGAGTACAGTTGAATTTATTAACAGAAAAAAGATAGTTACAACTACATAAACAATTGTATCAAAATTTCTCGATTTAACTTAACCTCTGTGTTGATATGTCACATCTGTTTCATACATAAGATATAATCAATATTTGTATCAAAATTTCTCAATTTGAAATAAAGCGAGTTTAAATTTAATATGTAGATTATTCACTCACCTTTCAATTAATGATAGAGTTGATTACTGCTACAGTCCTGCTAGTGATGATGATGATGATGATGATGTTAACACTTTAAAGTAGTTGCTTCCTTCTTGAAGAATCACTAAGGAGTGAAGATTTTCCTGATCTGAACTTATATTTATACTTTTTCGTATTGAACAGTAAAAGCAAAAAGTCTGCTAACAACGTTTCACATACATGTTTGAACATGTATAAGAAGACGATGACTGGTTAAGCAACAATGCGTATACTGAATAATGAATCAGTACTTCACTTGCATGTTCAAACATGTGTGTGAGATCAATAGTTAGTTCTTACTCTGCTATTTAGTAAAGACTGTATATTTAAATTTAACAAACTTACATTTACCAGTCTTAGTTAGAGCTTTGAGTAGTTCAGACACAAAATGTTATTACAAAATGAATCTGATGAGTGTGAAAATAATAGCATGTCTAAAACCAAAATTTCATATTCAATCAATTTATTAAAAATGATTTGTATTTTCACTGTAATGTTATATTGGTTTGCAATAATTATTCTATTATATGCAAATTATAATAAAGTCTGTAGGTGTGACTTGGCTTCATCAAATTTTACAAATATACTTCAGTTCAATATATCGCTTCAAACAAATAATAGCAATAGAATGCAAGATAGCGACAATATTGAATCAGATGAATTTTCTAAACACTTGCTAGATATGGAAAAAACAAAGACTAGTACTTTATTTTATTTAAAATCTTGTATTATTTCAGCGATAGGTATCAAGAAAATATCTAAATCATTTGAAAATGAGCTTAATGACTGGTATTCTTCATTGATTGATCCCTATCGAAATATATGTAACTTTTATAATAATTATAATGTAATCAACAATTGTGTAAACCCACAATTTGATGTTATTGATGTTAATATTGATCTACTTTTAAACAAAACGAAACAGTTTTGTATTACAGATTGAAAGATGACTAGCAGATGTTATGAATGTCATTCTTTCAAGTTAGGTAGTTGAATGTAAGTTTCTAGTTTTGATTAGTGTAACAGTGACTGTCTAAGTGATAGTATGGTTAAAGTTGGATGTAAAGGAAAGGTTAGTTCGCATAGTCATATCAAGTCTAAAAAATTCAAAAAAAGTGGTATTATTGGTAGTGGATTATTATCTAAACTCGGTAGTATTGCATCTAGCGTAATTAATAAAGGGATCGATATTTTACCAGTTGAAATTCATCCATTTTCATACCAGTATTGTGGCCCTGGCACCAAGTTGGAAAAGCGATTAGCAAGAGGTGACCCGGGAATAAATTCATTGGACAGAGCGTGTAAGATACATGACATAGCCTACAGTCAGTTCAGCGATAACGAAACACGTTCGAAAGCTGATGGTATATTAGCTGATAAAGCTTGGGAAATTTTTAAAGATTCAAGTACACCACTTCCTGAGAAAGCATTGAGTTATTTGGTAAATCTTGCAATGAAGACTAAGAAAGCTATTGGTTCTGGTATTCATCGTATAGGTAGGAGAGGTAGAAAAAGAAAAAGTGAAAGGTATTCAGTGAGAAAACCATCCACCATGAAAAGTGATTTAATTCGTAAAGAGACTATTAAGCAACTCAAAACACATGTAAAAGGAAGAGGATATTATTTAAAGCCATATCCGCAGTATTATGGAGGAGGTAGGTTATTGAACACAGCAAGAACACATATTCCATTCGGTGCAATCGGACTAGTAGGAAAGAAAAAGAAAAGGAGAAAAGTTAAAAGGAAACGTATTAGAAAAACACGAAAATGAATTATTTAAAGTTAGATAAAGCATTATCAAACTTTGATTTGCTAATTTTAGCTAAACTATTAAAAATACCATTACGCGGTGTTTATATGTTGAACAAGCTACCGGATAGAGTACTTACTAATGAAATGATAATAGTAAATTTGGATAGAGATAGTGGAGTTGGATCACATTGGGTAGCCTATCATAAAATAGCTGATAATGTTTACTATTTTGATCCTATAGGGAATTTACAGCCTCCGAAAATGTTAGTAGATTACTGGTGTAAACAAAAGAATATTAATATCTATTATAATATCGATCAGGTACAATCACATACTTCGAATATATGCGGACATCTATGTCTCTTGTTTCTTTGTAATCAGTTATAAGTGTTGAATGCTGAGAGAAGGATCTATAAAATGGTTGTTATAACATTATCATCAGATACGAGTGAGCTTTATGAAACTTTACCAGAAGTACTAGAACTTTCAAGCGAAACTGAATGGGAGATAGGCTTAATAAATTTGTGGACTTTCAACTCAATACCTAATGTAGAGAAAGGAAAGAATTCTAGTTTCAAATTCGGTGATAATCTAGTGAAACTGGAAACAGGATCATATGAGATTGATACGATTATAGAAGCATTAAAAGAAAAATTAAACATAAGCGATGAATCTAATGATTTAAAAATTATAGGTAATAACAATACATTAAAAACAGAAATATATTCGAGTAAAGCAATTGATTTAAGCCAGCAAGATTCTATTGCACCGATATTAGGTTTTGATAGAGAAATTTTAGTGCCGAATGTTTGGCATTACTCGAAAAATCAAGTATCAATATCAAATATTTCCTCAATTATAGTTTCATGTAATCTAGTGTGTAGTACATATGCTAACGGGAAAGAAACACATAGTTTATATGAATTCCTACCAAAGGTGCCACCAGGTTATCTGATCAATGAAACACCGAATCCGATAATTTATGTAAGCTTATGTACACATAAATTTCAAACCATTAGCGTAAAGATCACTGACCAGAACGGTAGTTTATTAGATTTTAGAGGTGATAGAATAACAGTGAGATTACATATACGTAAAAAACAGTATTAACATGGGCTTTATTGTTTACAATTCGCAAGCATATTCTAAATATAGACCTGTAAATCAGACTGGATTGAAAAGACAAAATATGAAACCGATTAAATGGAATGTACCTAAAAAGAGGAAAAAGTTAATGTATAGGTACAATGGTGGAGACTTGATTAGTAAGAGTTCATACTCTGTGCCGTTAACATCGAAAAACGCACGCATTTTAGAGAGATTAGGATTTCGTGTTAATTATAATTTTGTCAATGGCAGCAATAAGTGAGATACTAGATGTAGAAAGTGATGTACACTACTATAATGATATTATAAATTTTGAGTATCATACACATGGACCGTATGCAAATCAAAAACTTGAACGCTCAGATGAGGTGAGAATTCCTATAAATTCTATGGATCACTACTGTCTTCCATGTCGTTCGTTTCTGTTAATTGAAGGTCAAGTTGATTGTAGAAGGGATGTGAAAGATGATAAGTCAGATGTAGTGACTGAGACGACAGCAACATATAAATTAATAAGTAATGCAATGAGTTATTTGTTTGATGAAATCAGATATGAGCTTGCAGGTACATCTATAGCTAAATCAAGATTGGTTGGTATAACTTCAACAATAAAAGCATTATTGTTGAAAAATTCATTTGATAAGAATATTTTCCATTTAGCAGGATTTGATCATGATGGGTATACATTAACTGATAATAAATTCAGCTTTTGTATACCACTAAAACTAATTCTTCCATTTTTTGAAGATTTCAAACATGTAATATTGAATTTGAAACAAGAACTTGTACTACTTAGATCATCGTCAGATATAAATTGTATTGAATCAGCAAATGGAAAGAAAGTTTCAATAACTTTGACTAAGCTAGTATGGAAGATGCCATATATTGAACTAGAAAATCATAGAAGACTAAAATTTTTGAAAATACTTGATGCAGATAGACCATTAAAATTAGCTTTCAGGAAATGGGAAATTCATGAATATCCAGTTCTCCCATTATCAAAAGAACACAGCTGGACGATACGAACCACTTCTATAGCTGACATTCCAAAATATGTGATTTTAGCATTTCAAACAAATAGGAAATTAATAATGAAAGCTAATATGGCGAAATTTGATTTTTGTCAACTTCATAATGTTAAACTTTATTTGAACTCTCAGTATTATCCCTATGATCATTTTTTGGGTAGTAAAGAGTTAATGTATAAAACATTTCTAGATTTTGCAGTATCGTACTATAATTTACCGGTAAATGCTGAATATGGAAATGCAGTTGATTTTAATACGTTTAAGAGTGAAACACCAATTTTTGTAATAGATTGTTCACATCAATCAGATCACTTGAAGGTATCGACTGATGTTAGAGTAGAAATTGAATTTGAAAAGGCTGTACCAAATTTGACAACAGCATATTGTATTCTTGTAAGTGATACATTAATAGAATATAAACCGCTAACATCACTTGTAAGAGAAGTGCAATAGGTTTCTAATAGTATGTATAGGTTTGTCAACTTCGCAACAGAGTGCGCGTAAATCAGTAAATAAGTTCAAGTTTGAAGGTTAGTAAGTAGTTGCTCGCGAGACGTGGTGATACACACACCATTGATTCATCGTCAACAGCATTATTCTTGAGGCTACTGCAGAAGATGGAAGAACTAGTTAAGATCAAGGAGGAAGAAGAGGGTGATATTTATGATAGACTTTCAGCTTACTATACCGGTACTAATAGTTCATTTAATGAGATGCATCATTCTAAACCAGTTTCTAAACAAGAACGACAAACATATTCTCGTGCTGTTCAGTGTAATTTAGATAGTGAAGACACTTCGCAAACAGAGACGGAAAGCGAATTGATTGAAGAAGATGAGGTGCTTAATAATGAAGCTGAAAAGGAGAATGCAGTATTGAAAGAAACAGGTGAGTCAGATATTTCAACTTTCTGTGTGGTCGAATTTCATGGATTTAAAAATTATTCGGATAATTCATTTATTCTAAAAGAATTTGCGCTTATTGATACACGTCAAACATATGTTTTATATCATTTCAAACCACCATTTCCTAAAACAGAACTTCCGTGGAAATCATATCGTGATGTATCTTGGCTGGAATTTTATCATCATAAGATAAAATGGGAGATGGGAGATACTGAATACTCAGATAATATTATCAAAAGTTGTCTACAAAACTATCAAAAAGTTTATACTAAGGGTAGAGAGAAGATGGAATTTTTAAAGAAATTTCATGCTAATGTTGAAATGATACCAGATAATTTTGAAAGACCGGATTATAAAAAATTTGAAAGTAGTTGGTGTAATGAGATTTGTAAAATACATAGATCGGTTGGTAATGGGCGTTGTGCGCTGTTCAGCGCTAATCATTATCTTTCAGAATTGCTAATAAAGTCAGAAGTAATGTGTAAACAACATGTGGATTATATGTGTGAGAGCGAGAGGATGAGATCTATGAAAAGTTGTCCTTTTTATAATAGTGAGAAAAAAAGAAAGTATGCAAGACAGGGTTTTTTCTACAATGGTAGTAAAGTAATTTGTGTTTATTGTGGATATGAACTGTTTATGCATAGAGCTAGAATATGTAATCTTAATAGCGGTATAAATTCAGTAAATTTTTCAGTCTTGGTTCCGCTGGTATAAATAGAGCTGAAAATGATAGGATGATTCAGTGTGCTATTGAACATCGGTCAGGATGAATCCGGCAAATTGGTTAGCAGCTGAAGATAATTTAGAAAGTAAACTTCGCGAACATTTAGATTGGTTTGATGTATGTGAAAATTCAATCAGTAAAGCTAAAAAAGAAAATCGAGATACAACGTTATTAGTGGAATTACTATCAGTTTTTTTATCAACAGTAAATATTAATGACATTAACGAGTATTTATGTTATTATAGACCGTTTAAATTAAATGTGAATAAACTATTAAAATTAGAAAATGCAGTATTAAATAATATTACGTCATCTATAAACAATGATGAAGTTCATTGACTGTTCATGAACATGTTTGTGCAGGTCTTCGTAGTGTACGTAGTGGGGGAAGAGTATTGTGGGAATGAAGTCAGAACTTGAAATTGTTATTCATTCTAGATTCAACATTGTACGTGTGTGAACGTGTTTTCAATCATGCAGGACAATCTATCTTTTGATTTGACAAAATTCAACCAAACATCATACGAGGATATTCCAATTGTTCAAATATATGATTTGAAACCTGATTTCAAATATCCGATACAAAAAGCGAGATTAGCACGAACAAAGTGTGGAGTTAGAATTGTAATGAGACTATATGAAATTAACAAGAAGAGCGGCGCGTATTCGTTTTATGATGTTTATCTACCTGAGAAGTATTTATCAACATTGAATGCAGCAACTTTGGATGATTTTAACAGTAGAAAGTATGTAATGAAATGTGAACATAGAGAGGATAAACCATCTTTAATTCACTTGGAAATGCAATAGTAAGAACTCAAAACTAACTTAAACTGGATTGATTTATTTTACTTTGAATTGATCAAACTCAGTGATGTAGGTCTGTCTCATAGTTAAATGTTAACAATTGATATTTCTATATTAGTCTAGATATTTAGTAAATATTTAGTCTACTATAGATAATCTATCAATATTTAGCTAGAGATGGAGATGAAGCACTTTAAAACTTCAACGCCTGCGCTTTTTACTGCATGGATAAAGTGAATATTCGAATTTAATTATATACTATCAAATTATATTCATATTCATTTTTATCCTACAGTCAGGTGGAAAGAAAAGCATATATAAAAGAAAGTAAGCTGTATTTTACTCAGTCTTTACTCAAAAAAAAATAACCGATCTAACAACTACATCAATGATAGTAAAACGATTGTATGTAGTAACAGAAGCAACAAAGATTTAATAAGTAGAGCTAAATGCTGCTGCTGCTGCTGCTGCTCTCTAATTTCTGATCTAACTCAGTGATGTAGGTCTGTCTCATAGTTAAATGTTAACAATTGATATTTCTATATTAGTCTAGATATTTAGTAAATATTTAGTCTACTATAGATAATCTATCAATATTTAGCTAGAGATGGAGATGAAGCACTTTAAAACTTCAACGCCTGCGCTTTTTACTGCATGGATAAAGTGAATATTCGAATTTAATTATATACTATCAAATTATATTCATATTCATTTTTATCCTACAGTCAGGTGGAAAGAAAAGCATATATAAATGAAAGTAAGCTGTATTTTACTCAGTCTTTGCTGAGTTCAGCCAGTGTTAACTACAAAAGGTGTTAGTGCATACATAACCTATAAATTATGAGTCAATGCTTTAGTTATTCAAAGTTCAAAAAGCTATCAAGGCTTCTAATGGGTATAACATTTGATGAATTTAATGAACTGGCAAATAGTGTAAGATATTCAAAGTACTGTTTAGATAATGACACTGACAGTAAGGAGGTTAAGCATAACAATCAAAATTCAAACAATGTAAATACAAACAATTCAAGATTCTCTATATTATCCGAAATATATGATTTACTAGATATTGTGATTGATGGTTATGGTCATTTCCATTATGGCTGTAGCTGTGAATGTCCAGTTATGACAATAACTGATGTTAATGAGCTCTGGGAAGCATTATTCGATCTAGCTGAGCGTAAGTGTATGAAAAAGTAAAAAACATTAAGCTTAAAGGCGGGCGGCGGCGGGCGGCGGCATAGGGGGTGATGGGGGGGACTTGTTTGGAAGGAGGATCTTGCAAGTGTCTACTTATTTTTTTAAAATAAGTACTTGAACAAAAATGGTGGTCTTCAGTAGGAGGAGGAGATTTGGCTGGGGGGGTCCGCGAAGTGTGGGGGATTGCTTGGAGGGGGATTCTGCAATTGGTACGCCCATAAATTTGTTTTTTTCAAATAAATACTTGAAATAAAATGGCGGTTTTAGTATCGGTGGGAGAACTGGTCCAGGCGAGGGGTTAGAAAATGGAGTTTCCCCGCGCGGAGCGCGGGGGGATTTGGGCGGGGTTTAGAGCCCCCCTGGGGGATTAGGCTCCGCCCCCTAATTAAAATACTGCTCTGTGATTGGTGCGTTCAAACAGCAATAGTATATACTCTTGGACTAGTGAGAGCTTAAATCATGATATAGTATCATTTCTGAATTTGAATGAATTTTGTACAAGCACAGTTTTCACGAAAAAAAGAATTCCAAAGTTTAATACCAGTTATAGGTATCCTCTTGGAATTCTTGAATAATCAACCACGAAAGTCAAGTGCATGGCATTTGTCCTGTTATTCTGAATTGGATGCAATGTTAAACTTATAGAGTATCAGTTCTGATTCTGAGTGAATTTTGTACAAGCACAGTTTTCACGAAAAAAAAAATTCCAAAGTTTAATACCAGTTATAGGTATCCTCTTGGGAATTC
The DNA here is from genome assembly GCF_014356525.2 of Nilaparvata lugens. Taxonomy (NCBI): domain Eukaryota; kingdom Metazoa; phylum Arthropoda; class Insecta; order Hemiptera; family Delphacidae; genus Nilaparvata; species Nilaparvata lugens. Next base: position 56,784,078 of record NC_052518.1, on the reverse strand, counting down.
TTGAATAATCAACCACAAAAGTCAAGTGCATGGCATTTCTTCTGTTATTATGGACTGGATGTAATGTTGAGCATATATAGAAACATCCCTGATCAGGGATGAATTTTGTACAAGCAGAGTTAAAAAAAAAAAAAATTCAAAGTTTAATACCAGTTATAGGTATCCTCTTGAGAATTCTTGAATAATCAAACACAAAAGTCATGTGCATGGCATTTTTTCTGTTATTCTGGGCAGAATGCAATGTTGAACATACATAGATTCATTCCATATCAGGAAATAATTTTTACAAGCACAGATTTCACGAAAAAGGACTCCAAAGTTTATTACCAGTTATAGGTATCCTCTTGAGGATTCTTGAATGATCAAACACAAAAGTCAAGTGCATGGCATTTCTTCGGTTATTTTGGACTGAATGCATAGTTAAGAATATATATAGAATCATTCCTAATCAGGGATGGAATTTGTACAAGCGAAGTTTTCAAGAAAAAAAAATTCCAATGTTTATTACCAGTTAAAGGTATCCTCTTGGGAATTCTTCAATAAACAACCACGAAAGTCAAGTGCATGGCATTTCTTCTGTTATTTTAGACTGAATGCGATGTTGAACATATATAGAATCATTACTAATCAGGATTGGATTTTGTACAAGCACAGTTTTCACAAAAAAAATCCAAAGTTTAATACCAGTTATAGGTATCCTCTTACAATTCTTGAATAATCAACCACGAAAGTCAAGTGCATGGCATCTCTCCTGTTATTTTGGACTGAATGCAATGTTGAACATATATAGAATCATTACTTATCAGGAATGGATTTTGTACAGGTACAGTTTTCACGAAAAAAAAATTCCAAATTTTAATACCAGTTATAGGTATATTCTTGGGAATTCTTGAATAATCAAACACAAAAGTCAAGTGCATGGCATTTTTTCTGTTATTCTGGACAGAATGCAATGTTGAACATACAGATTCATTCCATATCAGGAAATAATTTTTTACAAGCACAGATTTCACGAAAAATGACTCCAAAGTTCATTACCAATTATAGGTATCCTCTTGGGAATTCTTGAATAACCAACCACCAAAATCAGATGCATGGCATTTCTCCTGTGATTCTGGGTTAAATGCAATGTTGAACATATAGAGTATCATTTTTGAATGTGGATAAATTTAGTACAAACACAGTTTTCACGAAAAAAAAGAATTCCAAAGTTCAATACCAGTTATAGGTATCCTCTTACAATTCTTGAATAATCAACCACGAAAGTCAAGTGCTTGGCATTTGTCCTGTTATTCTGGATTGTATGCGATGTTGAAAATATATAGTATCATTTCTGAATTTGAATGAATTTTGTACAAGCACAGTTTTTATGAAAAAAAGAATTCCAAAGTTTAATACCAGTTATGGGTATCCTCTTGGAATTCTTGAATAATCAACCACAAAAGTCAAGTGCATGGCATTTCTCCTGTCATTCTAGATTGAATTCAATGTTGAGCCTATATAGGATCATTCCTAATCAGGGATGAATTTTGTACAAGCAAAGTTTTCTCGAAAAAAAAATTCCGAAGTCTATAACCAGTTAATGGTATCCTCTTGGGAATTCTTGAATAATCAACCACAAAAGTCAAGTGCATGGCATCTCTTCTGCTATTTCAGACTGAATGCAATGTTGAACATATATAGAATCATTACTTATCAGGAATGGATTTTGTACAAGCACAGTTTTCATGAAAAAAAAATCCAAAATCAAATACCAGTTATAGGTATCCTCTTGGGAATTCTTGAATAATCAAACACAAAAGTCAAGTGCATGGCATTTTTTTTGTTATTCTGAACTGAATGCAATGTTAAGCATATATAGAATCATTCCTAATCAGGGATGAATTCTGTACAAGCAAAGTTTTCTCGAAAAAAAAATTCCAAAGTTTATAACCAGTTAGAGGTATCCTCTTGGGAATTCTTGAATAACCAACTACAAAAATCAGGTGCATGGCATTTCTCCTGTGATTCTGGGTTAAATGCAGTGTTGAACATATAGAGCATCATTTTTGATTGTGGATAAATTTAGTACAAGCACAGTTTTTACGGAAAAAAGAATTCCAAAGTTTAATACCAGATATAAATATCCTCTTACAATTCTTGAATAATCAACCACAAAGGTCAAGTGCATTTCATTTGTCCAGTTATTCTGGATTGTATGTGATGTTGAACATATATAGTATCATTTCTGTATTTGAATGAATCTTGTACAAGCACAGTTTTCATGAAAAAAAGAATTCTAAAGTTTAATACCAGTTATAGGTATCCTCTTGGAATTCTTGAATAATCAACCACGAGAGTCAAGTGCATGGCATTTGTCCTGTTATTCTGAATTGGATGCAATGTTAAACTTATAGAGTATCATTTCTGATTCTGAGTGAATTTTGTACAAGCACAGTTTTCACGAAAAAAAAATTCCAAAGTATAATACCAGTTATGGGTATCCTCTCGGGAATTCTTGAAAAATCAACCACAAAAGTCAAGTGCATGGCATTTCATCTGTAATTATGGACTGGATGTAATGTTGAGCATATGTAGAAACATTCCTGAACAGGGATGAATTTTGTAGAAGCAGAGTTTAAAAAAAATTAAATGCAATGTTGAACATAAAAAGTATCATTTTTGATTGTGGATAATTTTTTACAAGCACAGATTTCATGAAAAAGGACTCAGAAGTTTATTACCAGTTATAGGTATCCTCTTGGGAATTCTTGAATAACCAACCACAAAAATCAGGTGCATGGCATTTCTCCTGTGATTCTGGGTTAAATGCAATGTTGAACATATAGAGTATCTTTTCTGATTCTGAGTGAATTTTGTACAAGCACAGTTTCCACGAAAAAAAAAATTCCAAAGTTTAATACCAGTTATGGGTATCCTCTCGGGAATTCTTGAAAAATCAACCACAAAAGTCAAGTGCATGGCATTTCATCTGTAATTATGGACTGGATGTAATGTTGAGCATATGTAGAAACATTCCTGAACAGGGATGAATTTTGTAGAAGCAGAGTTTAAAAAAAATTAAATGCAATGTTGAACATAAAAAGTATCATTTTTGATTGTGGATAATTTTTTACAAGCACAGATTTCATGAAAAAGGACTCAGAAGTTTATTACCAGTTATAGGTATCCTCTTGGGAATTCTTGAATAACCAACCACAAAAATCAGGTGCATGGCATTTCTTCTGTTATTCTGGTCTAAATGCAATGTTGAACATATAGAGTATCATTTTTGATTGTGAATAAATTTAGTACAAGCACAGTTTTCACGAAAAAAAGAATTACAAAGTTTAATACCAGTTATAGGTATCCTCTTACAATTCTTGAATAATCAACCACGAAAGTCAAGTGCATTTCATTTGTCCTGTTATTCTGGATTGTATGCAATGTTGAACATATATAGTACCATTTCTGAATTTGAATGAATTTTTTACAAGCACAGTTCTCATGGAAAAAGAAAATAACAAAGTTTAATACCAGTTATAGGTATCCTCTTGGGAATTCTTGAATAATCAACCACAAAAGTCAAGTGCATGGAATTTCTTCTGTTATTCTGGACTGGATGCAATGTTGAGCATATATAGAATCATTCCTGATCAGGGATGAATTTTGTACAAGCAAAGTTTAAAAAAAAAAATTCCAAAGTTTAATACCAGTTATAGGTATCCTCTTGGGAATTCTTGAATAATCAAACACAAAAGTCAAGTGCATGGCATTTCTTCTGTCATTCTGGACAGAATGGAAGGTTAACATATATAGATCCATTCCATAAAAGGAATCAATTCTTTACAAACACAGATTCCACAAAAAAGGACTCCAAAGTTCATTACCAGTTATAGGTATCCTCTTGGGAATTCTTGAATAACCAACCACAAAAATCAAGTGCATGGCTTTTCTTCTGTGATTCTGGATTGTATGCCTAATTGTATGCGATTGGATATTTATCTGGATTGTATGCGATGTTGAACATATATAGTATCATTTCTGAATTTGAATGACATTTGTACAAAGCACAGTTTTCATGAAAGAAAGAATTCCAAAGTTTAATACCAGTTATAGGTATCCTCTTGGAATTCTTGAATAATCAACCACAAAAGTCAAGTGCATGGCATTTCTTGTGTTAATCTGGACTGAATGCAATGTTAAGCATATATAGAATCATTCCTTATCAAGGATGAATTTTGTACAAGAAAAGTTTTCACGAAAAAGAAATTCCAAAGTTTCTTACCAGTTAAAGGTATCCTCTTGGGAATTCTTGAATAATCAACCACGAAAGTCAAGTGCATGGCATCTCTCCTGTTATTTCAGACTGAATGCAATGTTGAACATATATAGAATCATTACTAATCAGGAATGGATTTTGTACAAGCACAGTTTCCACAGAAAAAAATCCAAAGTTGAATACCAGTTATAGGTATCCTCTTGGGAATTCTTGAATAATCAAACACAAAAGTCAAGTGCATGGCATTTTTTCTGTTATGCTGGACAGAATGCAATGTTGAACATATATAGATTCATTCCATATCAGGAAATAATTTTTTACAAGCACAGATTTCACGAAAAAGGACTCCAAAGTTCATTACCAGTTATAGGTATCCTCTTGGGAATTCTTGAATAACCAACCACCAAAATCAGATGCATGGCATTTCTCCTGTGATTCTGGGTTAAATGCAATGTTGAACATATAGAGTATCATTTTTGAATGTGGATGAATTTAGTACAAGCACAGTTTTCACGAAAAAAAGAATTCCAAAGTTTAATACCAGTTATAGGTATCCTCTTACAATTCTTGAATAATCAACCACAAAAGTCAAGTACATGGCATTTCTCCTGTTATTCTAGATTGAATTCAATGTCAAGCATATATAGAATCATTCCTATTCAGGGATGAATTTTGTACAAGCAAAGTTTACATGGAAAAAAAGTTCCAAAGTTAATTACCAGTTTAAGGTATCCTTTTGGGAATTCTTGAATAATCAACCACAAAATTCAATTGCTTGGCATTTGTCCTGTTATTCTGGATTGTATGCGATGTTGAACATATATAGTATCATTTCTGTATTTGAATGAATCTTGTACAAGCACAGTTTTCATGAAAAAAAGAATTCCAAAGTTTAATACCAGTTATAGGTATCCTCTTGGAATTCTTGAATAATCAACCACGAAAGTCAAGTGCATGGCATTTGTCCTGTTATTCTGAATTGGATGCAATGTTAAACTTATAGAGTATCATTTCTGATTCTGAGTGAATTTTGTACAAGCACAGTTTTCACGAAAAAAAAATTTCAAAGTATAATACCAGTTATGGGTATCCTCTCGGGAATTCTTGAAAAATCAACCACAAAAGTCAAATGCATGGCATTTCATCTGTAATTATGGACTGGATGTAATGTTGAGCATATATAGAAACATTCCTGAACAGGGATGAATTTTGTAGAAGCAGAGTTTAAAAAAAATTAAATGCAATGTTGAACATAAAAAGTATCATTTTTGATTGTGGATAATTTTTTACAAGCACAGATTTCACGAAAAAGGACTCAGAAGTTTATTACCAGTTATAGGTATCCTCTTGGGAATTCTTGAATAACCAACCACAAAAATCAGGTTCATGGCATTTCCCCTGTGATTCTGGGTTAAATGCAATGTTGAACATATAGAGTATCATTTTTGATTGTGGATAAATTTAGTACAAGCACAGTTTTCACGAAAAAAAGAATTACAAAGTTTAATACCAGTTATAGGTCGAGGGCTAAAAGTCATAGTAGCGTATCTACAAAAACCCAACTTTTCAGGAGAGCGAAAAACAACTATGAGTTCACACTCCCTCACTATTTCTGAGGTCTGTATTAATTTCAACAACCAAGAATTCACATATCAATGTTGTATGAATCTTGTGCTTTTACCAGTGCATTCATTTCGATGAATTATTGAAAATTCAATTAAATAAAATTAAAAATGAAATACCTTGTTCTAGTTACGCTATTGTGACCGTAATCAATTTCCAAAAATGTATCATTTTCTGGAGATAAGCTATTCTGAGAGTGATCAGTTATGAATAGTAACAATTTATTAAATTGTTCCATGTATTTTATAGATGTTTATTGACATTCAATAACAAAATATGAGAGATATATGATAATATATAAAAAGTATAGAAAATCACAGATGCCTAATAAGTAGGTACGGCAGGACTGGAAAATTAAGTACTGAAATGAAATTATAATGCTCTGAGAATGATTGAGAATAACAAAATATGAAACAATAACATTAAAACTAAATTCGAAAATTCCAGCCTCTTCATATAACACTTGAATCAAACTTGAAAATTTTTCTATCTTCAATGACTACAGCCTATAGATATTTATCACCAAAACTCATCATTTCTCAATGTCATTTTCTTTAAAGGACTGGAAAAGTGAATACTGAAATACAATAAAAATACTCTGAGAATGACTGAAAATCACATAATATTATGAAACAATTAAACTAAAATTACATTGGAATCTCTCTCAATGACTATCTTCAAATCATTCACTCTCTTCAATGAATATAATAGGCTATTTATCACCAAAGCTCATCATTTTATGCAGGTGGAAATACAGGTGGTCCATAACAATGCTCTCATAGACCATGGCAATTACAGACTGTATTGTAATAGGTCTATAGTTTTTTACATCACCTCGATCTCCAGATTTGTATATAGGTACCAAGATACTGTTTTTGAAATCTCTGGGGAAGACACCAAGCTCCAGCAAGGAAGAGCCAGTATGGCCAGGTGAATGGCCAGAACAGAAAAACCTAATTACAGGAAGGGATATTTCATCAGGCCCAGTTCCTCTGCCAACATTCAGAGCTTCCAATCTGCGTTGAATATTAATTGGAGTAATGCAGCAGGATGGTACTAACTGGTTTCAACCAAAATCAAATGTCGGGACATTAACCGTGTCCTGCCCAAAAATAGATGAAAAATAATCAGCGATGAGTTCACACTACTTATCAACAGGAGTTGCAGCACTTCTTGTGTCCAGTCTCATAAAAGTAGGTCTGGCTGAGCCTTTTCTCAAACCATCCACATGAGTTCAGAAAGATTTAGAATTTGTCTAAACAAATTCCTCTAATCCAAGTGAATAGTTATTGTATAACACCTTCTTGTCAAAACACGACATTGATCCCTCAAATTGCAAAAAACTTCATAGAGCTGAATACTACCAATTGCCTTATACTTTCTATGAGCAGTTTTCTTGGCTACAATCAATCTTCTTAATTCAATGGAACCACTTAGGGAAACTAGAGACATGAACCTTTCTCATGAGTGTGAACCTCTTGATGGTCAAGCTCATATACCTACAGAAATTACTGAAATGTTCCTCAGCTCTAATGTTATCATCAAAATTTGCAACTGGGTAATTCATATTCTGAAACTCTAAAAATCTGGAAGCTAAATCGCACTTGTGAAAATCAGGTATTTGTTTTACATAGCAGGGTTGTGTCCACCTCCTGTTTCAGGAGTATGTGATGAGTGCCTTTGAGGATGCCTGCCAGGTCGATTGTCTTTATTTAGACCTCTCAAAGGCCCTCGACAGAGTTAACCACTCTCTCCTGGTTGCCAAACTGGATGATTATGAGGTGCATGTGTCATGCTCAAGTGGTTGAACAGCCATCTGAGGGACAGAACTCTGATTGTCAGAACTCTGAGGGTCATATGTCATCTCCTTTCCTGGCTCCCTCTGGAGTCCCTTAGGGATCCCATTTGGGCCCCCTCCTCTTCAATTTGTTTATGAATGACATTAAAAGCTTCATATCATCCATGTTACTAATGTATGCTGATGATGTCAAGTTATTCGACAGGGTATTGCAAGACTTAGGACATGAATCTCTGCAGAATTCTCTCAACAACCTTGATTTGTGGTGCCTTGATAATGGTATGGCTCTGAATGTATCCAAGTGTGTTGTAATGTCTTTCAAGCGTGGAACAAGTATACATGATTCTCAATACTCCTTGAGATGCATTCCTTTGAAAAGAGTATGCAGTTTCAAGGACCTTGGAGTGACTATGACTCAGTCTCTTAGCCCACTGGATCACATAAGTGTGATCACTGGAGAGGCTAGATCTCTCCTTGGCTTTATATTTAGGTCCACCAGGGATTTCAGTTCTCCCGAGAGTGTCTTGGTTCTGTTTAGGGCTCTTGTTCTTCCAGTGTTGGAATATGGCTCTATTATTATAAATATTATCTGTGCACCATTCCATCTATACCAGATTAACCTGGTGCAAAGTGTGGAGAGACGTTTCGTGAGGATGCTGAGCTGCAGGATGGGTTTCAAGTACTTTGAAGTTCCTGTGGAGGAGATTAAGGGACAGTCCATCTCCTCCCTTTGGTTCTGAGGTGGGAACACAACGACCTGGTCCTTCTTTTCAAGACTGTCAATGGATATTTGGACTGCCCTGAACTTCTGGCTAGTATTAACATCTGTGTTCCAAGAGGAATGTGTTCAAGGTTCTATTTTCCGCAGATGCTCTCACACAACAGCCTATGCCTATGATAGTGGGCTTTCTAGAATACTTTGCTCTGGTTGTGAGGCTGCTGCAGCTGATGTTGATTTCTTTTGGGTGTCCTTGGGCTTTCTCAGGAGAACTATGAGGAGATACCTGCATGTGTGATTTTGGTGTTCCCTTCCTTGTTTATGCCCCTTGTGGTAAACTTCCATGGGCCTTTTCACTTATATGTTATATTGTATGTTAACTATGATTCATTCTGTATTCTAATTTTTGTCTTTCAAACTATCCACATAGATGTTTTTTCATTGTTGTATATTATTATTTATCTATATATTCTTCGCTTGTATCTCTTTTTCTATGTTATTTTCATGTGAAATTTGTGTTGTACCGTTGGAAGTTGAATGAATAAATGAATAAATAAACTTTCTTCCAACTTACAATCATCAGCTTCCTACAAGCATTTCTTTGCCAACTCACACGGAAAAAACTCCTCTGTTTTTCGTGATCATTGATCAGAATAAAACACAAACAGGAAAAAATACAGAAGTTAGTCTGATTATCTTGTTGAATCAAGACTTATGGGCTATGAAAGTTATGTTAAAATCAAGACTTATGGGCTATGAAAGTTATGTTAGCATTGATTTTGTGAGCCTTTTCACGCTCAAAGTTACAGTCACACTAGCGTAAGTTGACACATAAGCTATTATGTAGGTCACTAACTGAAGCGTAACTGAAGATAAGCTTTTGTGTCATTCAGTTTTGTTCAAGTCAAAGAAGCATAACAGAACATAAGCTTTTGTGTCATTTATTCCATCACTCGATTGTAGATACGATATCCACTTATCTTTCCAATGGCTAATGCAATGAGATAAGCGTGTGTGTCACTAAATAGACCACGAAAAGTTATTTAGATAGGTCAGATAAGCTAAAAAACGGAATTTTGTAGATACGCTACTATGACTCTAAACCCTCGAGGTATCCTCTTACAATTCTTGAATAATCAACCACGAAAGTCAAGTGCATTTCATTTGTCCTGTTATTCTGGATTGTATGCAATGTTGAACATATATAGTATCATTTCTGAATTTGAATGAATTTTGTACAAGCACAGTTTTCATGAAAAAAAGAATTCCAAAGTTTAATACCAGTTATAGGTATCCTCTTGGAATTCTTGAATAATCAACCACAAAAGTCAAGTGCATAGCATTTCTCCTGTTGATCTTGACTGAATGCAATGTTGAGCATATATAGAATCATTCCTGATCAGGGATGAATTTTGTACAAGCAAAGTTTAAAAAAAAAATTCCAAAGTTTAATACCAGTTATAGGTATCCTCTTGGGAATTCTTGAATAATCAACCACAAAAGTCAAGTGCATGGCATCTCTTCTGTTATTTCAGACTGAATGCAATGTTGGACATATATAGAATCATTACTAATCAGGAATGGATTTTGTACAAGCACAGTTTTCACAAAAAAAAATCCAAAGTTTAATACAAGTTATAGGTATCCTCTTGGGAATTCTTGAATAATCAAACACAAAAGTCAAGTGCATGGCATTTCTTCTGTCATTCTGGACAGAATGGAAGGTCAACATATATAGATCCATTCCATAACAGGAATCAATTTTTTACAAACACAGATTTCATAAAAAAGGACTCCAAAGTTCATTACCAGTTATAGGTATCCTCTTGGGAATTCTTGAATAACCAACCACAAAAATCAGGTGCATGGCATTTCTCCTGTGATTCTGGATTAAATGCAATGTTGAACATATAGAGTATCATTTTTGATTGTGAATAAATTTAGTACAAGCACAGTTTCCACGAAAAAAAGAATTCCAAAGTTTAATACCAGTTATAGGTATCCTCTTACAATTCTTGAATAATCAACCACGAAAGTCAAGTGCATTTCATTTGTCCTGTTATTCTGTATTGTATGCAATGTTGAACATATATAGTATCATTTCTGAATTTGAATGAATTTTGCACAAGCACAGTTTTTATGAAAAAAAGAATTCCAAAGTTTAATACCAGTTATAGGTATCCTCTTGGAATTCTTGAATAATCAACCACAAAAGTCAAGTGCATAGCATTTCTCCTGTTAATCTTGACTGAATGCAATGTTAAGCATATATAGAATCATTCCTTTCCAGGGATGGATTTTGTACAAGCAAAGTTTTCACGAAAAAGAAATTCCAAAGTTTCTTACCAGTTAAAGGTATCCTCTTGAGAATTCTTGAATAATCAACCACAAAAGTCAAGTGCATGGCATCTCTTCTGCTATTAAAGACTGAATGCAATCTTGAACATATATAGAATCAATACTAATCAGGAATGGATTTTGTACAAGCACAGTTTTCATGAAAAAGAAATCCAAAATTTCATACCAGTTATAGACGGTATCCTCTTGGGAATTCTTGAATAATCAAACACAAAAGTCAAGTGCATGGCATTTTCCCTGTTATTCTGGACATAATTCGATGTTGAACATATATAGATTCATTCCATATCAGAAAATAATTTTTTACAAGCACAGATTTCACGAAAAAAAATTCCAAAGTTTAATACCAGTTATAGGTATCCTCTTGGGAATTCTTGAAAAATCAAACACAAAAGTCATGTGCATGGCATTTCTTCTGTTATTCTGGACTAAATGCAATGTTGAGCATTTATAGAATCATTCCTGATCAGGGATGAATTTCGTACAAGCAGAGTTGAAAAAAAAAATTCCAAAGTTTAATACCAGTTATAGGTATCCTCTTGGGAATTCTTGAATAATCAAACACAAAAGTCAAGTGCATGGCATTTCTTCTGTTATTCTGGACAAAATGCAATGTTGAACATAAATAGATTCATTCCATATCAGGAATTAATATTGTACAAGCACAGTTTTCAGAAAAAAAAATCCAAAGTTTATACCAGTTATAGGTATCCTCTTGGGAATTATTGAATAATCAACCACAAAAGTCAAGTGCATGGCATTTCTTCACCAGTTATAGGTATCCTCTTGGGAATTCTTGAATAATCAACCACAAAAGTCAAGTGCATGGCATTTCTTCTGTTATTCTGGACTGAATGCAATGTTGAACATATATAGAATCATTACTGATCAGGAATGAATTTTGTACAAGCACAGTTTTCACGAAAAAAAATTCCAAAGTTATTCATTCCATATCAGGAATTAATATTGTACAAGCACAGTTTTCACGAAAAAAATTCCAAAGTTTATTACCAGTTATAGGTATCCTCTTGGGAATTCTTGAATAAGCAATCACAAAAGTCAAGTGCATGGCATTTCTTCTGTTATTCTGGACTGGATGCAATGTTGAGCATATATAGAATCATTCCTGATCAGGGATGAATTTTGTACAAGCAAAGTTTTCTCAAAAAAAAAAAATCCAAAGTTTTCACCAGTTATAGGTATCCTCTTGGGAATTATTGAATAATCAATCACAAAAGTCAAGTGCATGGCATTTCTTTCTGTTATTCTGGACTGAATGCAATGTTGAACATAAATTGAATCATTACTGATCAGGAATGGATTTTGTACAAGCACAGTTTTCACGAAAAAAAAAATCCAAAGTTTTCACCAGTTATAGGTATCCTCTTGGGAATTCTTGAATAATCAACCACAAAAGTCAAGTGCATGGCATTTCTTCTGTTATTCTGGACAAAATGCAATGTTGAACATATATAGATCCATTCCATATCAGGAATTAATATTGTACAAGCACAGTTTTCAGAAAAAAAAATCCAAAGTTTTATACCAGTTATAGGTATCCTCTTGGGAATTCTTGAATAATCAATCACAAAAGTCAAGTGCATGGCATTTCTTCTGTTATTCTGGACTGATGCAATGTTGAGCATATATAGAATCATTCATAATCAGGATGAATTTTGTACAAGCAAAGTTTTCACGAAAAAAAATTCCAAAGTTTATTACCAGTTATAGGTATCCTCTTGGGAATTCTTGAATAATCAACACAAAAGTCAAGTGCATGGCATTCTTCTGTTATTCTGGACTGAATGCAGTTTTGAGCATATATAGAATCATTTCCGATCAGGGATGAATTTTGTACAAGCAAAGTTTTCACAAAAAAAAATTCCAAAGTTAAATACCAGTTATAGGTATCCTCTTGGGAATTCTTGAATAATCAAACACAAAAGTCAAGTGCATGGCATTTCTTCTGTTATTCTGGACAGAATGCAATGTTGAACATAAATAGATTCATTCCATATCAGGAATTAATATTGTACAAGCACAGTTTTCACGAAAAAAAATTCCAAAGTTATTGTACAAGCACAGTTTTCACGAAAAAAAATTCCAAAGTTTATTACCAGTTATAGGTATCCTCTTGGGAATTCTTGAATAAGCAATCACAAAAGTCAAGTGCATGGCATTTCTTCTGTTATTCTGGACTGGATGCAATGTTGAGCATATATAGAATCATTCATAATCAGGGATGAATTTTGTACAAGCAAAGTTTTCTCAAAAAAAAAAATCCAAAGTTTTCACCAGTTATAGGTATCCTCTTGGGAATTCTTGAATAATCAACCACAAAAGTCAAGTGCATGGCATTTCTTCTGTTATTTTGGATTGTAAGCAATGTTGAACATATATTGAATCATTACTGATCAGGAATGAATTTTGTACAAGCACAGTTTTCACGAAAAAAAATTCCAAAGTTTAATACCAGTTATAGGTATCCTCTTGGGAATTGTTGAATAATCAATCACAAAAGTCGAGTGCATGGCATTCCTTTCTGTTATTCTGGACTGAATGCAATGTTGAACATATATTGAATCATTACTGATCAGGAATGAATTTTGTACAAGCACAGTTTTCACGAAAAAAAATTCCAAAGTTCACCAGTTATAGGTATCCTCTTGGGAATTCTTGAATAATCAAACACAAAAGTCAAGTGCATGGCATTTCTTCTGTTATTCTGGACAAAATGCAATGTTGAACATATATAGATCCATTCCATATCAGTAATTAATATTGTACAAGCACAGTTTTCAGAAAAAAAATCCAAAGTTTTATACCAGTTATAGGTATCCTCTTGGGAATTATTGAATAATCAACCACAAAAGTCAAGTGCATGGCATTTCTTCTGTTATTCTGGACTGGATGCAATGTTGAGCATATATAGAATTATTCCTAATCAGGGATGAATTTTGTACAAGCAAAGTTTTCACGATACCAGTTATAGGTATCCTCTTGGGAATTATTGAATAATCAACCACAAAAGTCAAGTGCATGGCATTTCTTCTGTTATTCTGGACTGGATGCAATGTTGAGCATATATAGAATTATTCCTCATCATGGATGAATTTCGTACATGCAAAGTTTTCACGAAAAAAAATTCCAAAGTTTATTACCAGTTATAGGTATACTCTTGGGAATTCTTGAATAATCAATCACAAAGTCAAGTGCATGACATTTCTTCTGTTATTCTGGACTGGATGCAATGTTGAGCATATATAGAATTATTCCTAATCAGGGATGAATTTTGTACAAGCAAAGTTTTCACGAGACCAGTTATAGGTATCCTCTTGGGAATTCTTGAATAATCAAACACAAAAGTCAAGTGCATGGCATTTCTTCTGTTATTCTGGACAAAATGCAATGTTGAACATATATAGATCCATTCCATATCAGTAATTAATATTGTACAAGCACAGTTTTCAGAAAAAAAAATCCAAAGTTTTATACCAGTTATAGGTATCCTCTTGGGAATTATTGAATAATCAACCACAAAAGTCAAGTGCATGGCATTTCTTCTGTTATTCTGGACTGGATGCAATGTTGAGCATATATAGAATTATTCCTCATCATGGATGAATTTCGTACATGCAAAGTTTTCACGAAAAAAAATTCCAAAGTTTATTACCAGTTATAGGTATACTCTTGGGAATTCTTGAATTATCAACCACGAAAGTCAAGTGCATGGCATTTGTCCTGTTATTTTGAGTTGAATGCAATGCTAAACTTATAGAGTATCATTTCTGATTCTGAGTGAATTTTTTACAAGCACAGTTTTCACGAGAAAAAAATTCCAGAATTTAATACCAGTTATAGGTATCCTCTTGGGAATTCTTGAATAATCAACCACAAAAGTCAAGTACATGGCATTTCTCCTGTTATTCTGAACTGAATGCAATGTTGAGCATATATAGAATCATTCCTCATCATGGATGAATTTCGTACAAGCAAAGTTTTCACGAAAAAAAAATCCAAAGTTCAATACAAGTTATAGGTATCCTCTTGGGAATTCTTGAATAATCAACCACAAAAGTCAAGTGCATGGCATTTGTCCTGTTTTTCCGGATTGAATGCAATGTTGAACATATATAGATTCATTCCATATCAGAAATTTATTTTATAAAAGCACAGTTTTCATGAAAAAAAAATTCCAAAGTTTATTACCAGTATATGTATCCTCTTGGGAATTCTCGAATAATCAACCACAAAAGTCAAGTGCTTTTTTTTTCTGTTATTCTGGATTGAATGCGATGTTGAACATATATAGAATTATTCCTCATCATGAATGAATTTCATACATGCAAAGTTTCCAAAAAAAAAATTCCAAAGTTTATTACCAGTTATAGGTATACTCTCGGGAATTCTTGAATAATCAATCACAAAGTCAAGTGCATGACATTTCTTCTGTTATTCTGGACTGAATGCAATGTTGAACATATATTGAATCATTACTGATCAGGAATGGATTTTGTACAAGCAAAGTTTTCACGAGAAAAAAATTCCAAAGTTTATTACCAGTTATAGGTATCCTCTTGGGAATTCTTGAATAATCAACCACAAAAGTCAAGTGCATGGCATTTCTCCTGTTATTCTGGACTGAATGCAATTTTGAGCATATATAGAATCATTCCCGATCAGGGATGAATTTTGTACAAGCAAAGTTTTCACAAAAAAAAATTCCAAAGTTAATACCAGTTATAGGTATCCTCTTGGGAATTCTTGAATAATCAAACACAAAAGTCAAGTGCATGGCATTTCTTCTGTTATTCTGGACAGAATGCAATGTTGAACATATATAGATTCATTCCATATCAGGAATTAATATTGTACAAGCACAGTTTTCAGGAAAAAAAATTCCAAAGTTTATTACCAGTTATAGGTATCCTCTTGGGAATTCTTGAATAATCAATCACAAAAGTCAAGTGCATGGCATTTCTTCTGTTATTCTGGACTGGATGCAATGTTGAGCATATATAGAATCATTCATAATCAGGAATGAATTTTGTACAAGCAAAGTTTTCTCAAAAAAAAAAAATCCAAAGTTTTCACCAGTTATAGGTATCCTCTTGGGAATTCTTGAATAATCAACCACAAAAGTCAAGTGCATGGCATTTCTTCTGTTATTTTGGATTGTAAGCAATGTTGAACATATATAGTGACATTTCTGATTTAGAATGAATTCCAAACACAAAAGTCAAGTGCATGGCATTTCTTCTGTTATTCTGGACAGAATGCAATGTTGAACATATATAAAATCATTCCCGATCAGGAATGAATTTTGTACAAGCACAGTTTTCACGAAAAAAAATTCCAAAGTTTATTACCAGTTATAGGTATCCTCTTGGGAATTCTTGAATAAGCAATCACAAAAGTCAAGTGCATGGCATTTCTTCTGTTATTCTGGACTGGATGCAATGTTGAGCATATATAGAATCATTCATAATCAGGGATGAATTTTGTACAAGCAAAGTTTTCACGAAAAAAAAATCCAAAGTTTTCACCAGTTATAGGTATCCTCTTGGGAATTCTTGAATAATCAACCACAAAAGTCAAGTGCATGGCATTTCTTCTGTTATTTTGGATTGTAAGCAATGTTGAACATATATTGAATCATTACTGATCAGGAATGAATTTTGTACAAGCACAGTTTTCACGAAAAAAAATTCCAAAGTTTAATACCAGTTATAGGTATCCTCTTGGGAATTATTGAATAATCAATCACAAAAGTCAAGTGCATGGCATTTCTTCTGTTATTCTGGACTGAATGCAATGTTGAACATATATTGAATCATTACTGATCAGGAATGAATTTTGTACAAGCACAGTTTTCACGAAAAAAAATTCCAAAGTTTAATACCAGTTATAGGTATCCTCTTGGGAATTCTTGAATAATCAAACACAAAAGTCAAGTGCATGGCATTTCTTCTGTTATTCTGGACTGAATGCAATGTTGAACATATATAAAATCATTCCAGATCAGGAATGAATTTTGTACAAGCACAGTTTTCACGAAAAAAAAATCCAAAGTTTATTACCAGTTATAGGTATCCTCTTGGGAATTATTGAATAATCAACCACAAAAGTCAAGTGCATGGCATTTCTTCTGTTATTCTGGACTGAATGCAATGTTGAGCATATATAGAATTATTCCTAATCAGGGATGAATTTTGTACAAGCAAAGTTTTCACGAAAAAAAAATTCCAAAGTTTAATACCAGTTATAGGTATCCTCTTGGGAATTCTTGAATAATCAAACACAAAAGTCAAGTGCATGGCATTTCTTCTGTTATTCTGGACAGAATGCAATGTTGAACATATATAGATTCATTCCATATCAGGAATTAATATTGTACAAGCACAGTTTTCAGGAAAAAGAATTCCAAAGTTTATTACCAGTTATAGGTATCCTCTTGGGAATTCTTGAATAAGCAATCACAAAAGTCAAGTGCATGGCATTTCTTCTGTTATTCTGGACTGGATGCAATGTTGAGCATATATAGAATCATTCATAATCAGGGATGAATTTTGTACAAGCAAAGTTTTCTCAAAAAAAAAATCCAAAGTTTTCACCAGTTATAGGTATCCTCTTGGGATTCTTGAATAATCAACCACAAAAGTCAAGTGCATGGCATTTCTTCTGTTATTTTGGATTGTAAGCAATGTTGAACATATATAGTGACATTTCTGATTTAGAATGAATTCTATACAAGCACAGTTTTCACGAAAAAAAAATTCCAAAGTTTAATACCAGTTATAGGTATCCTCTTGGGAATTGTTGAATAATCAATCACAAAAGTCGAGTGCATGGCATTTCTTCTGTTATTCTGGACTGAATGCAATGTTGAACATATATTGAATCATTACTGATCAGGAATGAATTTTGTACAAGCACAGTTCTCATGAAAAAAAAAATTCCAAAGTTCATCACCAGTTATAGGTATCCTCTTGGGAATTCTTGAATAATCAAACACAAAAGTCAAGTGCATGGCATTTCTTCTGTTATTCTGGACAAAATGCAATGTTGAACATATATTGATTCATTCCATATCAGGAATTAATATTGTACAAGCACAGTTTTCAGGAAAAAAAAATCCAAAGTTTATACCAGTTATAGGTATCCTCTTGGGAATTATTGAATAATCAATCACAAAAGTCAAGTGCATGGCATTTCTTCTGTTATTCTGGACTGGATGCAATGTTGAGCATATATAGAATTATTCCTCATCATGGATGAATTTCGTACATGCAAAGTTTTCACGAAAAAAAATTCCAAAGTTTATTACCAGTTATAGGTATCCTCTTGGGAATTCTTGAATAATCAAACACAAAAGTCAAGTGCATGGCATTTCTTCTGTTATTCTGGACTGAATGCAATGTTGAACATATATAAAATCATTCCTGATCAGGGATGAATTTTGTACAAGCAAAGTTTTCACGAAAAAAAATTCCAAAGTTTAATACCAGTTATAGGTATCCTCTTGGGAATTCTTGAATAATCAAACACAAAAGTCAAGTGCATGGCATTTCTTCTGTTATTCTGGACAGAATGCAATGTTGAACATATATTGATTCATTCCATATCAGGAATTAATATTGTACAAGCACAGTTTTCATGAGAAAGAATTCCAAAGTTTACCAGTTATAGGTATCCTCTTGGGAATTCTTGAATAAGCAATCACAAAAGTCAAGTGCATGGCATTTCTTCTGTTATTCTGGACTGGATGCAATGTTGAGCATATATAGAATCATTCATAATCAGGGATGAATTTTGTACAAGCAAAGTTTTCTCAAAAAAAAAATCCAAAGTTTTCACCAGTTATAGGTATCCTCTTGGAATTCTTGAATAATCAACCACAAAAGTCAAGTGCATGGCATTTCTTCTGTTATTCTGGACTGAATGCAATGTTGAACATATATAGAATCATTCATAATCAGGGATGAATTTTGTACAAGCACAGTTTTCACGAAAAAAAATTCCAAAGTTCACAAAAGTCAAGTGCATGGCATTTCTTCTGTTATTCTGGACAAAATGCAATGTTGAACATATATAGATCCATTCCATATCAGGAATTAATATTGTACAAGCACAGTTTTCAGAAAAAAAAATCCAAAGTTTATACCAGTTATAGGTATCCTCGTGGGAATTCTTGAATAATCAACCAAAAAAGTCAAGTGCATGGCATTTTTATTTCATTTCAGACGAGATGCAATGTTGAACATAAATATAAAATCATTCCTGATCAGGGATGAATTTTCTACAAGCACAGTTTTCATGAAAAAAAAATCCAAAGTTTAATACCAGTTATAGGTATCCTCTTGGGAATTATTGAATAATCAACCACAAAAGTCAAGTGCATGGCATTTCTTCTGTTATTCTGGACTGAATGCAATGTTGAGCATATATAGAATTATTCCTCATCATGGATGAATTTCGTACATGCAAAGTTTTCACGAAAAAAAATTCCAAAGTTTATTACCAGTTATAGGTATCCTCTTGGGAATTATTGAATAATCAACCACAAAAGTCAAGTGCATGGCATTTCTTCTGTTATTCTGGACTGAATGCAATGTTGAACATATATTGAATCATTACTGATCAGGAATGGATTTTGTACAAGCAAAGTTTTCACGAAAAAAAAATTCCAAAGTTTAATACCAGTTATAGGTATCCTCTTGGGAATTCTTGAATAATCAAACACAAAAGTCAAGTGCATGGCATTTCTTCTGTTATTCTGGACAGAATGCAATGTTGAACATAAATAGATTCATTCCATATCAGGAATTAATATTGTACAAGCACAGTTTTCACGAAAAAAAATTCCAAAGTTTAATACCAGTTATAGGTATCCTCTTGGGAATTCTTGAATAATCAATCACAAAAGTCAAGTGCATGGCATTTCTTCTGTTATTCTGGACTGAATGCAATGTTGAGCATATATAGAATCATTCATAATCAGGGATGAATTTTGTACAAGCAAAGTTTTCACAAAAAAAAATTCCAAAGTTTAATACCAGTTATAGGTATCCTCTTGGGAATTCTTGAATAATCAAACACAAAAGTCAAGTGCATGGCATTTCTTCTGTTATTCTGGACTGAATGCAATGTTGAACATATATAGATCCATTCCATATCAGGAATTAATATTGTACAAGCACAGTTTTCACGAAAAAAAATTCCAAAGTTTATTACCAGTTATAGGTATCCTCTTGGGAATTCTTGAATAATCAATCACAAAAGTCAAGTGCATGGCATTTCTTCTGTTATTCTGGACTGGATGCAATGTTGAGCATATATAGAATCATTCATAATCAGGAATGAATTTTGTACAAGCAAAGTTTTCTCAAAAAAAAAATCCAAAGTT